>NW_026733567.1:5000-127632 GCF_028476545.2 Physella acuta
CACTTGATACCCATACCCCATTTGGAACATTGCACCAAATCGGAACGACCAATGCTTACGACGAAGCCAGGGATGAACTGGTTGGGTCCATGAGGTCCTGGAAATCTTAAAAGAGTCCTCAACTCTTGATTAAGATTTTTATGATGGATTTTTTTTTTCTCCATCACAGTCTGAATTTTACGCCTTGGCATAAAGCAGGGGTCTCCAAACTACGGCCCGCGGGCCGGATTCGGCCCGCGAAGTCCTCTCATCCGGCCCGCGGAGCTCTTTTTGTCCACGAAAAAAAAAAACGTTTGTTGATGATGGCTGAGGAACTTTGCCCAGAAAAATCAGACATGCCTGGAAAAAACTGGCCCCCGAACTGAAATTTGATAGGTAATGCGGCCCTCGGACTGAAAAGTTTGGAGACCCCCGGCATAAAGGAATGGTAAATGATGAAATAGCAACACATTTATAAATAAAATCAACTCTAATATGGCTATTACAGTCTAACCCTGAATACAGCTAGCTTTGTGGGTTTCCCGAAGATGGTATAATAGAGGAAAGGGACAGAACTGAGGAGAGATGGAAACCAAATGGACGAGAAGGCCCAGACAGGAAGTTCTTTTAATAGAATGTTATTGCCCCCACGCTCCACTGGTTTTCTCCCACAGACAACAAAGAAGGTCTTTTAAAAAAAGGGAGAATTCTTTTCCCTTGTTATTCTATCCAAAAAAATAAGTTAATGAAACAATTTTAAAATAAACTTTTGAAAAGGATTGATTTTTTGTAATATTAAAAAAAACGTGTTTTCTTTGTAAAATCTTTGTCGCTAAAATGTGTAGGAGTTCTTACAAATGACCAATGCTTTTAGTAAAGAAAGCAAATTGTTCGTTTCGTTTCGTTTTTATTTATTTATTTTTATTTATTTTCAGTACATTGCAAAACTTTTTATCCTGTTCTAACTTAACAAATGTTTGAGATTTATATTGTTTATACACAAATAACCCAATACATTTTATAATAGTTACATCAACAATAATAACAGTGCATCGAGAAATCCTCTTAGAAATCCTTGCTTACAATCTATGTCGAAATAAATATCCTCATATTACAAATAATTCTATTGTCAAAATTGGCTTTATTTATTAGATACACTTGAATAAAAACGCGTATGATTAAAACACGTACGATTTAATACTTTAATACCCACTTTTTATTCACGTTATTGGCTTAACAAAGGGAAGTTTACATTAAAGAGTCGAGTTTCTTTAGGGGTAAAAGAAAACATTAAAGGCGTGACATCCAACCTTATTCAATTATTAATGTGGTTTTATTCTGTTGAAAGAATCTATTAGGGTGTCTGTGAACTCGATACCACAAATAGAAGGGGGAAAGGTGGGAGGGTAGAGGAAGTGGAGAGGGAGGGAAGGAGTGTGCCGCTAGAGAAGTGGGGGTGGGGAGGGAGGGAGAGAAGGAGTGCGAAGCTGGAGAAATTATTGTAAATGTTTTGTAAGTGAAATGAGATATATTCTGAGTGAAATGGGTAAATATTTGTTGCTTAAAACTAGAATTGTGAAATATGAAATGTCATGTACAATAGGGGAGGGGAGGGGGAGCGGGGGGGGGGGGGGGGGGGGCTCGTCTCGATTGTGTCGTACGTTGGAAGTATGATGAATTAAGGTAACATGCACTGAAATAAGGTGTGCTAAGGTAAAATGTTGTCAAGTAAGATGTACGAAGGTAAGATACACTAGGGTTAGATGCATTAAGGGAGAGTACTAATGTTAGGTGTATTAAGGTAAGATGTATTAGGAGGTAATGTACTAAGGTAAGATTTACAAAGGTAAGATGTACTTAAGTAAAAAGTACTAAGATAAGGTGTACTAAGCTAAAATAAACTAGAGGTAAATGTACTAAGGTACTATTTACTATGGTAGGATGTAGTAAGGTAATGTGTACTAAGGTAAAAGTGTACTTAGGTAAGATAGAGGTAAAAAGTACTAAGGTTAGGTGTGCTAAGGTACAAACTTACTAAGTTAAGATTACTTGTACTAAGATTAGATGTTGTAAAATAATAGGGCGAGATCTAGCCAAAATTGATGGAATATTTTTTAAGAAAAAAATTCCCAAATATTTTAATAGTGTACCGTCTCACCTACGCCTCCAAGGGTCTTTGCGATGGGGGAGTAGGATCTATGGAATGGGGAGTAGGGTCTTTGGAATGTGGAGTGGGGGTCTTTGCAATGGGGAGTGGGGTTCTTTGGAATGGGGAGTGGGGTTCTTTGGAATGGGGAGTGGGGTCTATGGAATGGGGAGTGGGGTCTATGGAATGGGGAGTGGGGTCTATGGAATGGGGAGTGGGGTCTATGGAATGGGGAGTGGGGTCTATGGAATGGGGAGTAGGGTCTATGGAATGGGGAGTGGGGTCTATGGAATGGGGAGTGGGGTCTATGGAATGGGGAGTGGGGTCTTTGGAATGTGGAGTGGGGGTCTTTGCAATGGGGAGTGGGGTCTATGGAATGGGGAGTGGGGTCTATGGAATGTGGAGTGGGGTCTTTGGAATGGGGAGTGGGGTCTTTGGAATGGGGAGTGGGGTCTATGGAATGGGGAGTGGGGTCTATGGAATGGGGAGTGGGGTCTATGGGATGGGGAGTGGGTCTATGGAATGGGGAGTGGGGTCTATGGAATGGGGAGTGGGGTCTTTGGAATGTGGAGTGGGGGTCTTTGCAATGGGGAGTGGGGTCTATGGAATGGGGAGTGGGGTCTTTGGAATGTGGAGTGGGGGTCTTTGCAATGGGGAGTGGGGTTCTTTGGAATGGGGAGTGGGGTCTATGGAATGGGGAGTGGGGTCTATGGAATGGGGAGTGGGGTCTATGGAATGGGGAGTGGGGTTCTTTGGAAAGGGGAGTGGGTTCTTTGGAATGGGGAGTGGAGGCCGTTTTGGGAGTGAGAATGTTGTATTTACCCGTGGACATAATTGCATGTTTTGTCATTAAATACAACGCTAATTTAATTGTCTTGACTAGCGAATTAATTATTCGTGTCACTTTTATTATTTGATATTCCAATAATATTATCCCCTCAATACCAAATAATACCTATGTAACTGAACTGAACCTGCGTTCAGCGGGGCCCTATATACCTAATCAAGCAGCATGATAAAATCTTATCGTTGTTTACACGATCAATTTAAAATAGCTCCACTTTAAAACAGGTTGCTCTCCCCTGACTTTGGTCAGTTGGGGCGTACATAACACCTCTCCACGCTGTTACTTAAAAATTATGGGCTGACTAGGTACAGAAGACTTCAGAGCGAAATATTTATAACAAAAATATGGGGTAAAATATTCACACAACAAATAACGGAAGAATGTTAGCAGATGAATTATGGGAAGAATATTTACATAACAAAGAAGAGAAGTATATTTCCAGAAGAAATACAAAAAAATATTTCCAGGAGAAATAAAGGAAGAATATTTACAGAAGTAATATGAGCAAAATATTTAAAGAATGTAAATGGGTATATTATTTACAGAAGAAATATGGAAATAATATTTTACAAGCGTGGTGGTACGATGGTAGAGCGTATGACTGTTAACCCAAAAGACTCAAGTTCGAATCCCGGAAACAAGTCCTTAGCACATCCCCTGAGTCCACCCAGCTCAGATGGGTACCTGACTCGCGTTAGTGAAAGTAAACTAGGTCACAGAAAGAGGCAAACTCTACTTCGCCTGTCCCGATGCGTGACTTTATATCGACAGGTACAAAAAAATATGGGAAGGATATTTACATAAGAGATAAACGCAGACAATTTAAGGAAGAAACTTGGGGGGAAAAATATAAAACAAGTTAAATCAAATATAATTAAAAATTAATTACACTTTTTCTAAATATTTTTAATTAAATTTTTTCTTCGGACTAAGTAGTGCGAGTAAAGTGCCGAAAGCTAAGGAAAAGATCTGGCACAAACACTCTCATAACGTGTTTGCCGCAGGCCACACTGGCAAGTCAATAACTTGACTTTAACCTCCAGCCTCCGTACCTTTCACAGCCCCGCGGCTAAACCTTAGTCTCGGTCAAATATTAATTTGTAATTAAATTTCTATTTCTGCTTCAACACTGGAGAGTCGAGTGTGGTGGTGGTGGGGGTGGGGAGGGGGCGGGGGAATAGAGAGAAAAAGACAGAGAAATGAAGGGGGTTGAGTGTGTAATTTCATATCAAGCCCGAGGAATAAACAAAAAGGACGAACACGATTTGATAAAATTCACAGTTTAAGTCATAACCATCAATTTTTAACGAAAGTCTTACCCCAATACTACCTGTAACTCTATCCCATTTCTAACCTTTAGGGCTGTCAATTAATTGACGTCATTTGAATTTTAGCTACTTTTTACCACACTGCCACGTCTACACAAAACCACACTCACTCACTCCCCCTCAACCCCCCCCCCAACTCCAAACCCTAACTCCCCCCACCCCAACTCAACACACACCCGGATTCACAACGTTCTATAGTAAACAACTAAGGTAATTATGTTTGAGTCATCATTTTATGTTAAAATAGTATACAAATGTTTGTAAAGTTAGATTTTTAACATACCATTCTCAAGCGTCACATTTCGTCAAAAAGGTCCGTCGTCCCTTCCCCCCCCCCCCCCCCCCCCACCAACACAAGCCATAGCTTTTCTTGTTTCTCTATCTGGGAAGTAAGGGATTGTAGGGAAGTGAGGGATTGAAGGGCATTGAGGCTATGTAGGACAGTCAAAACAACTTAAATAATTCGCGATAAAGTACATTTAATTTGTACTTTCTCATCGCCTTTCCTTATCCTCCAATTTAATTATATTTAATGTCGTGGTATAGTTTTGTAAAAGGTAAACAACCATGCAAAATTATCGTTTTAATGTAAATCCGTGAAAAATCCCGTACAATGCAACAATGCGCGCGTCACAATTGTTACTTTTTTTTTTTAAATGTTAATCATCGAGGGGAGATTACTCTCATTTCAGTTTACTCTCGCCTGCAGTCGTGAATCTTACCGCCCCATCAGACACAAGTAATCCGTCAGATTACCGCATCCGGCAAATATTCAAATCACATCTTCAAAACTTTCCAGGCGGAAATTGAAAGAAAAGAAAGAGGGACGTATTAACCCTGAAGCTCACACAAGCAAAGAGTGGAGGGCGGGGGAGGTGGGGGGGGGGGGCTAGACAAGGGAGGATATCAGGTGATTTCTGTGGAATTATCCGAGGAAGAGAAAAAAACGCGATGTTGAAGTAATTACGTGATTTAATTAATTAGCTGATGCACTTTGTTCTAGTTAGCTCTATAAAAATGTGGATACAATGTAAACAATAAAGGGAGTATAAGAAAAAATTAAAGTCTTTCTCATTATTCAATTAAATAATGTGCTTAATTAGCAGCTAATAAAGCTACTAGTTCGCATTCGAGCCTATCGTTATAGCAGATATGTGTATGCGTGTGTGCGTATGTTCGCTTTCGTAAGTGTGTTGTATGCAGTTCTATTTGAACTTGTGTATTTGTGTTTGTATATGTGTAAATAATTGTGTGTATGTGAACCATAAATCCTACTAAAAGGCCATCTACCCCATATGTACAAACTTCAGCTCCGTGTGTACAACCATCAACACCATTTGTTCAACCATCTACCAAATATGTGCATCCATCAACCCCAAATGTCAAACTATCAACCCCATATGTACAACTATCAACCCCATATGTACAACTATCAACCCCATATGTACAACTATCAACCCCATATGTACAACTATCAACCCCATATGTACAACTATCAACCCCATATGTACAGCCAAACAACCATCTACGACCCCCTCCCCCACCTAAAAGTGATATGAGCCCCACCCCTCCAACCTTCACACTCATCAGCGTTCCCCCCCCCCCCCCCCAAGACGGCCAGCAATGTAGGAATCACGTAACATGTCCACAGAGATTCTTCCCCCCCCCCTTTTGTGACGCCCCAGCGACGCCGCTAAGACTGATTATTTCAACGTCCAATTTCTTTAATTCACTTCTTCAAGTGAATTGATTAGGCAAGACTACGGCATCAACAGTGTGGTGTGAGAAGGTTTGTTCAGCAGAGCAGTCTCTGTTAAAGTGGGCTTAATGGACTGGACTAAATGTTGGGTGTTTAATGACAATTTTGGGTTAAAAGTAGGATTAAAAGGGTTAAAATTAGGGTTAAAAGTGGGTTCAATGTTCCAGGTTAAAAGTTATGGTTCAAATAACCAACGGCACTAGAAAGTTTAGATTAATTAATCTTAACCAATTCTAAATACACCACATATTGGTATATTTAAACGTAGATTTCTATGCTTTAAAATGCCAGTACGAGTAGTTCGAGTACACGTGAAAGTGATAGCAAGTATGTAAGAGAACACGATACAAAATATAATGTCGTTTGTTTTAGAGCAGGGGTCTCCAAACTTTTCAGACCGAGGGCCGCATTGACAATGAAATATCAGTTCGGGGGCCAGAGTCTCTTCAAGGCATATCCTCGGTGTTATGGACCCCCCCCCCCCCGAAAAACGTCCACCGCCCGCCCCCCCCCCCCCCCAAGAGAAAAAAAATCTGAAAGAAACACTGTCGGTGGCCGACAACACACTCGAGGTCCAAGTTTGCTCTCAAATTATTCTTCACGTATTCTATATCTATGGTCGAGCCCATTTGACCTTATTAAATTCGACATCTTCACCACATGATTCAGTACACTGCTTATTTCCATATATTTAGCACTCAAAGCTATCTGATGAATAATAGAGTGCAGGAGCATTGGTTGTAGAATATTTTTCTCATTCGCTTGTCCAACCAAGCCTTTCTTTATGACACTAATTTACTTTTCCCCATCAACAGTCAGGTAACTGAGGTTAGTCCAGTTATAATCAGCAAATGTTTTCTTTGACTCATTGAATATATCAACTCCAGTAACAGTGTCATACATGTTATGTAGGGAAGCCAGCTCTTGTGTTGTGTTCATGTCTTCATCCACACCCCTAATGAACACAAGCAGTTGAGAGGTGAAACAGCTGTCCAGCGACTCATCCATTGCAATTAAAAAATTGTGAAACGTGCTTGCATTTTTCGCTATTTGAGTCACGATGTTTTCACTAATGTCTGCAACACGGTGGGCAAAGGTAGTTGTACCAAAAGCTACATTTTCAAATTGTTTTGAATTTGCTGGGCACAGTTCCTCAGCCACCTCTAACAGGCATTTTTTCCGTGGACAAAAAAATCTCCGCGGGCCGGATGAGAGGACCTTGCGGGCCGCATCCGGCCCGCGGGCCGTAGTTTGGAGACCCCTGTTTTAGAGTAATGTTATTGTCTTTACGTTAGATTATGTGTGTCTACATCTTTCGAAACACGTCAACAAATGACAACTACTTTACAGTTGGCGTTAGAGCTGTGCTAATAGACAGAATCGGCGTATTAATAGGATAATTGTGCCAATGGACAGAATCGTTGTATTAATAGGACCATTGTGCCAACAGACGGAATCATTGTAGTAATAGGACCATTGTGCTAATAGACAGAATCGTTGTATCAATAGGATAATTCTGCCAAATTACAGAATCGGCGTATTAATAGACAGGGTCATTGTGAAAACAGACAGAACCATTTTGATAATAGTCAGAATAATGGTGTCAATAGACTCAACCACATTGAATAGAGAAATCTCTAAATATACTTGAGTTACACTCATAATGCTTTAACACAACCATCGCGCAAGGTACATTTCCACATAAAGCAACCACATTTCCACACCACCACAAAAAGCAATCACCTCTCCACGAGACCACACAGTAACGACATCTTCACACAACCACAAACAATAACCCGATCTCAATAATAAAAATAAACGACCACATAACCACAATAAACGACCTCATCTCCACAAAACCACAAACAGCAACCCAATCTCACTAATCAAGAAATGAGACAGCATCTCCACATAACCACAAACAGCAACCCAATCTCACTAATCAAGAAAGAGACGACATCTCCACATAACCACAAACAGTAACTCAATCTCACTAATCAAGTAAAGCGACTACTTCTCCACATAATCACATAACCACAAACAACAACCCAATCTCGATAATTAAAAAAACGACTACATAACCACAATAACCGACCTCATCTCCACAAAACCACAAACAGCAACCCAATCTCACTAATCAAGAAATGAGACAGCATCTCCACATAACCACAAACAGCAACCCAATCTCACTAATCAAGAAAAGAGACGACATCTCCACATAACCACAAACAGTAACTCAATCTCACTATCAAGTAAAGCGACTACTTCTCCACATAATCACATAACCATAAACAACAACCCAATCTCGATAATTAAAAAAACGACTACATAACCACAATAACCGACCTCATCTCCACAAAACCACAAACAGCAACCCAATCTCACTAATCAAGAAAAACGACCACATCCACATAACACACATCACCCAAGCTTCGAACCTAAAACCTCCGTCTTCAAACCCAAACACCTCACTGACCGGCTCTTGCTCCGTGTACAACTCCCTAATCTCGACCAGCTTCCCACACATCACAAGCTTACAATTCCAGTTGACATAGCTTGTCGTTTCCATACTCGAGGTCTAACATTGGCGCATTGTTCAAGAAAATGTGTGCACTGTTGCACGACAGAGAAGCGTGTGGCAGGATCCGATCTATACCAATTAGATTTCCTTCTTCGCTGAGAACCATGGCATGACTCTATTGATTAGTCAGTCTGATAAAATATAACACAGGTGTGGTTTTATAAGATGTACAGTGTTGATGGTGAAATGGTGTTAGTTGAGGTTTTATAAGATGTACAGTGTTGATGGTGAAATGGTGTTAGTTGAGGTTTTATAAGATGTACGGTGTTGATGGTGAAATGGTGTTAGTTGAAGATCTATAAGATGTATAATGTTGGTGGTGAAATGGTGTTAGTTGAGGTTCTATAAGATGTACAGTGCTGGTGGTGAAATGGTGTTAGTTTAGGTTGTATAAGATGTTAAGTGTTGATGGTGAAATGGTATTAGTTTAGGTTCTATAAGATGTACAGTGTTGATGGTGGAATGGTGTTAGTTGAGGTTCTATAAGATGTACAGTGTTGGTGGTGAAATGGTGTTAGTTGAGATGCTATAAGATGTACAGTGTTGGTGGTGAAATGGTGTTAGTTGATGTGCTATAAGATGGTACAATGTTGGTGGTGAAATGGTGTTAGTTGAGGTGCTATAAAATGTACAGTGTTTGTGGTGAAATGGTGTTAGTTTAGGTGCTATAAGATGTACAGTGTTGGTGGTGAAATGGTGTTAGTTGAGGTGCTATAAAATGTACAGTGTTGATGGTGAAATGGTGTTAGTTGAGGTTCTATAAGATGTACAGTGTTGATGGTGAAATGGTGTTAGTTGAGGTTGTATAAGATGTAAAGTGTTGATGGTGAAATGGTGTTAAAGTTCTATGATATGTCAGTGTTGATAGTGAAATTGTGTTAGTTGAGGTTTTATAAGATGTATAATGTTGGTGGTGAAATGGTGTTAGATGAGCTTCTATAAAATGTATAATGTTGGTGGTCAAATGGTGTCAGTTGAGGTGTTATAAGATGTACAGTGTTGATGGTGAAATGGTGTTAGTTGATGTGCTATAAGATGTACAATGTTGGTGGTGAAAAGGTGTTAGTTGAGGCTCTATAAGATGTACAGTGTTGATGGTGAAATGGTGTTAGTTGATGTGCTATAAGATGTACAATGTTGGTGGTGAAAAGGTGTTACTTGAGGCTCTATAAGATGTACAGTGTTGATGGTGAAATGGTGTTAGTTAAGGTGCTATAAGATGTACAATGTTGATGGTGAAATGGTGTTAGTAGAGGTGCTATAAGATGTACAATGTTGGTGGTGAAAAGGTGTTAGTTGATGTGCTATAATATGTACAATGTTGGTGGTGAAAAGGTGTTACTTGAGGCTCTATAAGATGTACAGTGTTGATGGTGAAATGGTGTTAGTTGATGTGCTATAAGATGTACAGTGTTGATGGTGAAATGGTGTTAGTTAAGGTGCTATAAGATGTACAATGTTGATGGTAAAATGGTGTTAGTAGAGGTGCTATAAGATGTACAGTGTTGGTGGTGAAATGGTGTTAGTTTAGGTGCTATAAGATGTACAGTGTTGATGGTGAAACGGTATTAGTTGAGGGTATATAAGCTGTACAATGTTGATGGTGAAATGTTGGTGGTTGAGCTTCTATAAGCTGTACAGTGTTGATGGTGAAATCTTGGTAGTTGAGGTCTTTAAGACACTCTGTGTTGATGGTGAAATGCTGGATGTTTGAATGATGTTTCTAAACAGCCCACACACTCTTAGTCCAAGCCTAACTAGACTATACATTATACATAATTCACCCACACATCGCTTGCCTACATTTTACTAGCTTACACACCACTTACCACAATTATCGCTTCTCCACACACCATTTCCTCACAACTACACCCACACACAACCCACCCACACAAATCAACAGCCTGCACATCACCGCCCCCACACATTACCTTCCCACAAATCACTCCCATCACAATCTCCCCAACAGCAACCACCTCCGCCTAAAACTCCAAAACATCCCCTACCCAGGCTTTTAACTTCCCCACCCCCACCCCCTCCCCAACCATCGTATTGTTCCTCACACGCTTTCCTTCAGCCCCTCTACACCCATGGGATCAACCCCCCCCCCCCCCATTTGAGTCTATCTCGTCTGAAGGGCTGAAATTAAAATACTACAAAAATGGCATTTCCTCCCTGATTTCTCTCTCCCTCATTCTCACCCCTCCTCCTCCCCTACTCTTCCTCTCTTTCTCTCACGTTTCTAAAGAACACTCTGTAGATCAATACACGGCGAAACCATTGCGATTTTTTTTTGTAAAATTCTTTGCTTTTTAACTGGCTTTAAAAATGTTACAGAATGTCCAACTTTTTAAAACTGTTTATCCGCGCTTTGAAAGGTGAGCTGACCCGAGTTCGAATCTCGCCTGGTAAAAGTGCGATGCGTGGGGTGAAAAGGGGCATCAGGAGTTATGTCCCTGTTCAATAGGACGCACGGTGACAAAAAACTCCGCTAATTAAAATGTGCTTTAGATTAATGTCTGCATAATGCCGAGAAAAATAGTTTTACTGAATGCTTAAGACAATATTTAGCCAGAGACTGCTAATAACATAAACATCAGTTATAATAGTACAATAAGCCAAATATGAAAAACCATTGATCAATTTCATAACAATCTAAATAACATAAAAATAAAACATTGGATTTTGATCGGTGCAATTTTTTCATGCAAATATTATATTACGTGTAAAAGCATTCCCCCCCCCCCCCCCCCCACTCCCCCAACCTCCAAAATAAAAATAAAATGTTACGTTTATATCTAGACCATAACAATTTTGTAGTTTTCAGTCGAATTTTTTAAGTAGGTTCATTTTTTATTGTTGATTTTTACTTTCTCGTATAGAGAAAGTCTTGTAATCGTGCAAAATCTCGACGTTTTACACCTCACTGATACGGAAAAACATATTTTTGCAATCTTGTCCTTATGTCTGTGTGTCTGTCTGTCTGTCTGTTTGTGAACACGATAACTTGAGTACCGTTACAGCTAGGTTGATGAAATTTCATATATAAGTATTTTATCAAAATCGTAGATCCTGATCAACTTTTGAGCGATTTCCGATAACCGGAAGTGGTACTTTTTACTTTGAATTATTCAAAAGCCTATAACTTAAGTACTATTTCAGATAGTTAAATGAAATTTCACATGTAAGTAAAAGATCTAATTCTCTGCCTTCTGTCAAATTTAGAGTAATTTCCGTTGACCGGAAGTACTAATTTACGCTATTTTCGATTTCTCAAAAAACGCATGTAAATTTATAAAGTACTAATAATATTGCGCACTATTATGCACATTTTGTTTTGGCGTTCGCTTGGTGCACAATTCTTTTTTCTACGAGATTCTATTCTATTTTTAAAAGTAATTTGAAATCATGTCTATATTCCGAGTTATATAAGAATATTCGAGAAAGTTTAGGGCAGATCACTCCCGGTTTATTATCGTAGTGTCAGGTATTTGGTACAATGGGTTTCTCTTGGCCAAGATGTAGGTTATTTTTTACCAGGTATTTGGTACAATAGGTTTCTCTTGGCCAAGATGTGGGTTATTTTTGACCAGGTATTCACGAGATGTGTTTCTAGTTTTATTTTACTCGCTATAATTAGCAGACTCAAGGGTAAGCTCAAGGTAAACTATGTTGCTAGCAAAATTAGTCCGTAATCGATTTTAATAGCGATTATTCATATATATATACATATATATATATATATATATCAATATATATATCAATATATATATATATATATATATATATATATATATATATATATATATATATATATATATATATATATATATGTATGTATATATATGTATATATATATATATATATATATATATATATATATATATATTTATATATATATATATATATATATATATATATATATATATATATATATGTTTATACATATCTATAATGTATATATATATATATATATATATGTATGTATGTATGTATATATGTATATATATATACATGTTTATACATATCTATAATGTGTATATATATATATATATATATATATATATATATATATATATATATATATATATATATATATATATATATATATATATTATAATGTGTATATATATATATATATATATACATATATATATATATATATATATATATATATATATATATATATATATATATATATATATATATATATATATATATATATATATATATATATATATATCTTGATTAGTTTGGTTAGAATACCCACAAAAATGTGATTGTTTCCTGGATGTGTTTAGTTAGAGTCTCACAAAACAATGTGATTGTTTACTTATAGAGTACCCTTAGAGTACAGTTTAGATAGTATCCCCGAAAAATGTTCTTGTTTCCTCATAAGTTTATGTTAGAGTTTCCCAAAAAATGTGATTGTTTCCTCAAAGAGTTAGGTTAGAGTCCCCCCCCCCCCCAAAAAAAAATGTGATTGTTTCCCCATCGATTGGCCTCGCTGAGAGGATGGAGATAACCTCTAAATTTTCTTTTCACCAAAAGAGAAGGGGGGGGGGGGTGGAGGTTGAGAACAGCGGGAGAGGGAGGTGGGGGTAAGAAGCTGCCACTCTATGACTCTTATAGTAGCATTCATCTTCCCACTAGACGGCGCTATCAAACGGAGCGGCAGAATTTGTTTTCCAGCCCTTAAACTTACTCACCCTTCCAATTCTTACAGTGCCAAACAATCGATGGCAGGTTTTTCAACAGTTTTTTTTTTCTCTCTGTCTTTCTTTATTGACATGCACATTAAATGATTTTTTTATTTTAATTTTTTTGGAAATAATTTCTTTGAAACATATGTTTAAAAGCAGAGATTTGATGCGCATTCAAACACAATTACAGGCTGATGAATCGAGATGAAACAGGAATGCGTAGGATCAAAACAGATTTTAATTCTTACCTCATTTTGTATTCACCGCAGATTCCTACATTCATTCTTCCTTTATAGATCATCCTCTTTCTCATCCTCACCCCCGAACTTTCTAAATCACCCTCCCACCCTCACCCCCAACTTTCTAAATCACCCTCCCACCCTCACCCCCAACTTTCTAAATCACCCTCCCACCCTCACCCCCAACTTTCTAAATCACCCTCCCAACCTCACCCCCAACTTTCTAAATCACCTTCCTTCAAAACGTAATCCCTTTTATCTAGACCCCCCCCCCCCTGCCCAATCTCCCTGACCACTCAGTCACCGAAGAATATTCCCGAACGTTTTTGTCTAGCCCTATGGATTAAAGCTAAAACAACCAACCCAGTATCTGTTATATGATACGAAGCTTGGCATTCACTTGCCCACACAAACACTCACTGATATATGATACGGAGCTTGGCATTCACTTGCTCACACAAACACTCACTGATATATGATACGGAGCTTGGCATTCACTTGCTCACACAAACACTCACTGATATATGATACGGAGCTTGGCATTCACTTGCTCACACAAACACTCACTGATATCAAACGTTTGTGTTTGTATTGGGAAGATCAAAGTTTGTTTACGAACAATGAACATTTGTGTCAAATTGAGGTAATCAAGTTTCATTTACCGGTAAGTACAACGAACATTTGTGTCTGTATTTTTTTAAAGATCAAACTCTGTTAACGAACAACGAACATTTGTGTCTGTATTTTTTTAAAGATCAAACTCTGTTAACGAACAACGAACATTTGTGTCTGTATTTTTTAAAAGATCAAACTCTGTTAACGAACAACGAACATTTGTGTCTGTATTTTTAAAAGATCAAACTCTGTTAACAAACAACGAACATTTGTGTCTGTATTTTTAAAAGATCAAACTCTGTTAACAAACAACGAACATTTGTGTCTGTATTTTTAAAAGATCAAACTCTGTTAACGAACAACGAACATTTGTGTCTGTATTTTTTAAAAGATCAAACTCTGTTAACGAACAACGAACATTTGTGTCTGTATTTTTTAAAAGATCAAACTCTGTTAACGAACAACGAACATTTGTGTCTATATCTCTATAATAATAGTTTCGCTGTCTGACAAGAACGCTCTGTCTGACAAGAACGCTTTGTCTGACAAGAACGCTCTAGAGAAAACACAAGCAAAATAAAAACATGCACAGTAATTCGAAAAACGAAATATGACGTCGACACATTTAGCGTAGAGTAGAACATAATCTCAAGGCGGAAAGTGCACACAGTAAAATGACGTCATTGATTATCGCGTAAACATTGAAAAAAAGGAAATGTTGTCTAATCTAAATGGTTTGCGTGAAGAGTTTCTTGCATACAATTCTTCGGGTAGGGGCGAAGCCCCACCCCCCGCGTAAGAACGTCTGAGCCCCCCCTCCACAACTCAAAAGAAATGTCCTCATCGATACTCTATAATAAAATTACCGCCTAATTAATGTGTCTAATCTAAAAAGTGGTTTTCTTGCAATGGGACGGTAGACATGTTTTTTTTGGGGGGGGGGGGTGTGGTGGGGGGGGTGGGGTGTGGGGGGGGTGGGGGGGGGGGTTGGGGTGGTGTGTGGGGGTGGGGGGGGGTGGTGTGTGGGTTGGTTTCAGTGTTTCTTTCAGACTTTTTCCTCCCCGGAGAGGGGTGGGGGTACTTGAAATTTTCGGGGGCGGGGGTAGAATTTTCTGGGAGGGGGCGGACACTGGAAAAAGTATATAATTATATTTCGTTGAATGGGACGGTAGACATGTTTTTTTTGGGGGTGGGGGGTGGTGGAGGGGTGGGGGGGGGGGGTGGTGTGTGTGGGGGGTGGGGGTGGGGGGTGGTGTGTGTGGGGGGGGGTGGGGGGTGGGGGGGGGGTGGGGGTGGTGTGTGGGGGGGTGGGTTGGTTTCAGTGCTTCTTTCAGACTTTTTCCTCCCCGGAGAGGGGTGGGGGCACTTGAAATTTTCGGGGGCGGGGGTAGAATTTTCTGGGAGGGGGCGGGGGTGGGGTGGGGGTGGTGTGTGGGGGGGGGGGGTGGGTTGGTTTTAGTTTAGAGAAAAGAGACAGCACTATCAGCCTAGCGCCCGTTGTACCCTTCCTCAACGGGCCATTTTTCTCGTGAAGAAGATTAAGCTTTGTTTACGGATAAACAAAATGTGAGTATGATGCATTGAGCAGATCAAACTTAGTTTACGAATAACGAGCTTTTGAGTCTGTATAAAGAAGATCAAACTTTGTTTACAAACAACGAACAGATACACGAACCAGGTGAACCCTAGCAAACAGTTCAACTATTTACACCAAAATACTAAACCATTTACAAGACCAAAACCGAGCACCAACAACATCGCCTACTTGACAACTACAACACCTGAAATGACAACAAGATCTGGCTTTAACTCTAGACTAAAGCAAATACCCATCTAGTTCCACACCGACGACCATTTGAAACAACATTGGGAACAATAAATACACCGTAGCTACGTGAGTTTGCTGGATTATCCAAGTTCCAATTTAAAGAGAAATTAAGGATCGTAACAATTGTTCGTTTTTATTAATGATTAAACTATTATAACAATTTTTTTTTCACTAACGATTAAACTATTATAACAGTAATTGGTTTTTTATTAACGATTGAACTATTATAACCATGATTGGGTTTATAAACCCTATAAACGATTTAATCACCAAAACAGTGATTCAGCCTACGATTTCATGGCTATAAAAATTATTCAAGCTACGACCGATCAAACGACAGCAACAATGAATCGCTTTATGAACCCGACAAGCGTTTGAAATTAATTAAAATTTAAGGCTAAAAATGTAAGTGCTTTGGTCTAGTAAACTACAGACTGTCACATATAAGAAATATCTGCGTTTGGATTATATGGGTTGGAGAGTGAGATATTTTACTGCCGCAAGGCGGAGGGATTGAAGTAAAATTAATTGGCTGAGATTTTTTTATCGCCTTTACACTGCAGTTTTCTATGATTTCCGTGGGTAATTAAAACGAGATTATTTTTTGGTTGGCCTACTTTATTTGAGTGAACTTCAAACTTTTAAATAAGTGGGTATCTTATTTTATTGCAACTTAATTTATTTTGATTTTATAGGATTATATTGAAAATGTATTACCATTTATCAAAACACAAGTGGGGAAAAAGCTCCAAAATGTTTTAAATTACTCCGTATGTAATATTTTTAGATGATCAAACGTATCGACGGTGTATTTTCCATAATGGTAGACTAAATGTTTTTTTTTTTGTATTATCTGCAATCAGATTTAATTCTGTATACGTCTACCTATTTGAGGATAAGTTAAAAATGGAAATGGTTTTTTGAGAGTTCAGTGTGCAATACGTCTAGAGTGCTGTTCGTAGAACTATTTTGTTCCTTAACAATTATATTGTAATTTAACTGGTGTAATTAGTAGACAAGAGAATATATGCGCTAATGAACTTAATTTAACCTAGCGGGTCTCTATGACGCCTTCCGACAATCTTTTCAAAAACTAGACTTTTGTTTTCCGACAATCTTTTAAAAACTAGACTTTTGTTTTCCGACAATCTTTCAAAAACTAGACTTTTGTTTTCCGACAATCTTTTCAAAAACTAGACTTTTGTTTTCCGACAATCTTTTCAAAAACTAGACTTTTGTTTTCCGACAATCTTTTCAAAAACTAGACTTTTGATTTCCGACAATCTTTTCAAAAACTAGACTTTTGTTTTCCGACAATCTTTTCAAAAACTAGACTTTTGATTTCCGACAATCTTTTCAAAAACTAGACTTTTGTTTTCAGACAATCTTTTCAAAAACTAGACTTTTGTTTGTCTAAAATCTGTTAAAGACTAGACTTTTGCTTTCCGACAATCTGTTCTACACCACGTATAAAAAACAAATGGGAATGAAATTAAAACATATATTTTTTTAAGGACTTCAAAATCTAGCTGTGTCGGGAAAATGTCACTATAAACATCAGATATATTCATCAGTAAATTCCAATTATTTAACACACCCTAGACCCTGTGAAATGGCTATTTGAGATAATATAAAAAATTAATTATGGAATAAATAGTTCATCAAAATGGTGATGTAATGATTTAGCGATTTCTGAAAGTTTTAAGAAATGGTCAACGATGTACACTTGATTTGGTGTATTCTTTAAAGAGAGAGGTTTAATTCGACGTTAAGTTAATATTAGCTTCATGGCATGCATAAGAAGTATGAGTACTTTTAAGTGTGTTTGAATTTAGGCATATATTTATATTTAACGAAGACTTAGCTCAAAAGCACTATCAATATTAGCTGACCATCTGAAGCTAGGGCTGGTAGATCCCTTATGCTCAAGTTAACCCCCTAGCCCCCAAACTCCACCACACCCGATTCCCTAGTTAACCCTCTAACGCCCAGACTGCTACTACACAATTACCTTCAGCGTGTCGCGAGGAATATCGCGTCTCCACGAAAATAAAAACCTCCACCACAGAAACTGCTCCGCTCAGAATCCAAGCGTCCAGTCTGTCCCAGAGATAGTTTGACCAGTGGCTCCCAGCGCGTGAGCTGATTATCAGCTGTTTTTTTTCTCTCTCTCCCTCTCCCTCTCTCTCCCCGCTCAGCGGGCGCAGGACCGTCTCGATTCGCCCGGAAGTTCCGCCTGTATCGAATGGTAAATCATCGAGAACGGGAATTTCCGAAGGAAGCGTCTAAAAAGGAAAGCGTTTTATCACTGCCACGAATATGCAGTCGCGATATTCCGAATTAGCTCAATTGTATGTTTGTGTGTGCGTGTGTGCATGTGCGATATGGAGCGCTGTCGTTGACCAGGGTTTAGGGGAGGGGGGGGGGAATGTTATCATGTGTCTGTATTTTTTCGTTGTGAATATATACATTCCGCCCTTTAGGAATATATTTATATGAGGACGTCGAATACGAATGTCAGGAGACGAGGCACCGCCTCTAAATACAGTTACAGCTGGTGGTCTCAAAAAAATGGTGCCGGTGGTAGTAATGGCTTATATTTTCCAAGCTATCAAGTCAAGCCCGGGGGGGGGGGGCTGTCAGAATCAGGGGAGGGTAGTATTTGTGCCGAGTGTTATGAGGAAGCTGGCTCATATCTAAGGGTGAGAGGTAAATCCCACAGCACTCTCCCCCCCCCTCCCCCCCCAACACCTCCACCGCATTCAATGTCTTATTAAAAAGTATTAAGAAATTCAACATCAAACAGACTTTGGAGCTACTAAATTGATTTAAGTCTTCAACGAGTAAATTTAAATAAAGCGCCAGTGACCTCCCTAAACTTTCTCGAATATTCTTCGAAGGCGCTTTTTTTCAAAATCAATTTTTACCTACTTAAACTTTTTATAAATAGAATAGAATTTCGTAGAAAAAAGAATTGCGCACCAAGTGAACAGCAAACAATGTGTATAATATTGCGGAACATTACTACTTTATAAATTCATATGCGTATTTTGAGAAATCAGAAATAGCGTATAATACTACCTCCGGTCAACGGGAATTATGACAAAATTTGACAGAAGGCAGAAAATTAAATATTTTGCTTATATGTAAAATTTCGTTTATCTATCTGAAACAGTATTCATGTTATAGGCTTTTGAAAAACCAAAAGTAGAATAAGTTCCACTTCCGGTTACCGGAAAAGTTGAAACAATTATACAAACTCGATTTAAAAATTAAGTTAAACTTTGCTGTAACTACTCCATTTATCGCGTTCACTGACATATAAAACACACACAGAGATACGGACAAAATTACAAATTTATGTTTTTCCGACTCAGGGAAGTGTAAGACGTCGAGATTTGTGAAAATTTCAATTTCGGTTTTTTGCACTATTACAATACTTTTTTTTTTCTTAATTTAAAAAAAAAAAAAATGTTAATACTTTTATTTTCCAATTTAAAACAAATACAGTAACATTCCACGCCGTTTTGGGTGGATATTTACAAGATAGTTACATTGGTGTACAGAGTATAGTAAATAAATAGTGAAATATGTAAATGAATACAAAAGATACATTGAATTTAAAGCTTGTTGGTTCAAAAATTGAAAAGAGGCTGGTTTGTAACATGTTTGCCAACAAAAGTGGCGGAAGAGTATAACGTATGGAAGAATAGTCGAAAACAAAGCTAGTTTGTATGGAATTCATCCCATTCTGTACAATAAACATAGTAAATACCAAAGAAAAAGGAATAACCAGTAGAGTAGTCACACACACACACACATAAACACATACACACACACAAATTTGTTGTTCTACACAGATTTCATTTAGATTTGTACAATAGTGAATTACAAAAATAGATAAATAAGCAAATGAATAAATATTCGAAACTGATGTTTTGGTGGGTGGTGGGGTCGTTGGAACAGTTAAAAGGGATGTGGTGTTATCATATCTGAGGGTGATGTGGGCACAGGGGGGGGGGGGCGGTAGAGTATCTGACCAGCCATGGAGAGAGTGTCTGTATGTATTTAAGGCAAGCCAAGCGTCAAAATCTATGCTGTGTGATCTAACTGCTCATGTGTTACTATTTATACAGTACTCCTTACTTACGTCGGAAATAATGTTGAATCTGAATAAAGTATATGTTGTTGTTGTTATGTTAGTCCTCTTTGCTCCTTATGGAGCATAGGGCCTCCACCATTTCCTTCCATTTCTTCCTATCCTCGGCTATTAATTTTGACATCTCCCAAGACATCCCTATTGGCTTCAGTTCTTCAAGAAGACTCCGCCTCCAGGTCTGTCTTGGGCGCCCTCTCTTCCGCTTTCCCTGGGGGTTCCACTCAAGCGCTTGGCGTGTAACATTTGTGTGAGCCTTTCGCAGTGTGTGACCCACCCAGCGCCACTTCCTCCTTCTTATTTGCACACCTATAGGCTCCTGCCTAGCTTTCCTCCATAGTTCCAAGTTCGGCACTTTGTCCTGCCATCTCAGTTTCAGTATCTGTCTAAGGCATCTATTCATGAAGGTCTGTATCTTTGCTGTGCTTGCCTTGGAGACTCTCCATGTCTCTGCTCCATACAGCAGAACTGCCTTGACATTAGAGTTAAATATCCTGATTTTTGTGGTAATGGAGATGGCCGAACTTTTCCATATGGGTCGCAGGACTGTGAAAGCGCAGCGGGCTTTATTAACTCTAGCGCGTATGTCCTCCTCTGTGCCTCCCGTTTTGCTGATCTTGCTGCCAAGGTAGACAAACTCTTGCACATCATTTACCTGTCTTCCGTCTATTGACACTGGAGCCTCCTGTTTATTGTTAATTCTCATCATTTCCGTCTTTTCTTTGCTGATCTTCAGACCTACGCGCTGCGAGATGGCTCCTAATGCATCAACTTTTTCTTGCATGTCCTGTAGCCTGTGCGAGAGTAAGACAAGATCATCTGCAAACTCCAGATCTTCTAGTTTCCCCGTGAGTGTCCACTGAATACCTTTTCCAGAACTGGCATAGGCTGTGCGTGTCACCCAGTCGAGAACCACCAAGAAGAGGAGGGGCGACAGCAGACATCCTTGTCTCACACCTGTGTTGACCTGGAACTCTTTAGACAGTTTCCCTGCATGGCTAACTTGGCATGAAAATCCATTGTAAAGTTGCTGGATTATTTCCACTAACTTAGCAGGTACACCATAGTGTCTCAACAGATTCCATATTGTTTGCCTATCCACACTATCAAAGGCCTTCTCAAAGTCAACAAAGCAGATGTAAAGCGGGGCTTGCCATTCTATCGTCTGTTCTACAATAATTCTAAGAGTGGCTATCTGATCTGTACAAGATCTTTCCTTCCTGAATCCTGCTTGTTCCTCTCTTAGCTTAAGGTCAACCGCCTCTTTCATTCTGTCCAAAATAACTCTGGTAAGGACTTTACTTGGTATGGACAACAAGGTAATGCCCCTCCATTTTCCACACTGAGATAAGTCACCGTTCTTAGGCAACTTCACAAGGAGGCCCCTTTTCCAGTCGGTTGGGATCTGTTTTGTGTTCCAGACTAAGTTAAGTAATTTATGAAGTCGATTTACTACTTCTTCCCCACCTTGTTTTAATGCCTCTGCTGGGATATTATCTGGTCCTGCTGCCTTGCCACTCTTCAAACTATTTAAGGCGTTGAGAATTTCCTGTCTGGTGATTTCCTCGGTATTGATGTTAAGGGGTTCCCCTGGCTCCAGGTCTGGTGGATCTTGAGGTGCTGGACCGTTTAGTACTTCCTGGAAGTGCTCTCTCCATCGTGCCAATTGTTCCTCAATTGACGTTAGAAGTTTACCATTTTTGCTCCTCACTGGCCTGTTGGTATTGGTTTTCCTCCCACTCAGAGCTCTGGTTGTTGCATAGAGCGTCTTGAGATCTCCCTTACTGGCAGCTGTTTCGGCCTGCTCTGCCATTTCATTTATAAACAATCTCTTGTCATTTCTTAGTTTCCTTTTCACCTCTTTAGCCTTTTCGTTATATCGAGCGGCTGCTGCTTGTTTTTGCTGCCGTGTTTTTGCTTGATTTAGTTCGGAATAAAGTATATAAATCGCTTGAATGTAATAAAGAAGTTCTTCAGTTTTTTTCATAAAGTCTTTGGTGTCTGCTTAAGTTTAGTATTTTTTTTCCGTATTAGATTCTCTTACGTAAACTCCTATGTCGATTTGAGTTTTAACATTTATTTACTTTAAACCACGCCAATTATTATAAGTTAAATAAATCTCAAGTGCTCGGGATATTTCAGCATAAATGAGAGTAAAAACACGATTAAGATAGAGTTACCGCGCTTTAGCAGGAGAAAGCTGGGATTGCCTCCCCTTAATTTTGAATACTGTAGAGAAAATCATTCATTACCATTTCTCAACACATGCGAATATTAGTTGATTCAAAAAAAAAAAAAAAAAAAAAAAAAAAAAAAAAAATTTAATGTATTTTTCATACCTTTAATCTGCATTAAACGTTAATAAAAAAAAAAAAAAAAAAATATATATATATATATATTTGAAGTATTGCGCAACTCGTAAACACATTTTACATTTCATTTTAGAAATTAATTTAACTTAAATGTTATTAGTCAGTAAAAGAGAACGAGGGAGGGGGAGTAGAAAGAGTGTAGGATAAGAGAGGAAGTAAAGAGAGAGAAGAGAATGAGTGAGCGAGAGAACAGGAAGGTGGGGACGAAAATTGGAAGAAAGTGAGAGAGAAATAAGAGAGAAAAAGAGAGAGATTGCGAGAGACACCAGACTAAGAAAGCAGCCTTCAACAAGACCTAAAAAAATAATTTAAAACCTATGTACGCATTAAATGGGTTAGCCGTACCCACATATTCGTGGAGCTAGTACCGCCGATTACGATACTGTACGTGTGTGGGTTGTAGTTTGACCTTGTGTTGTGGTTGGCTTTATGTTTAGTATAATATTTAGGGTTATCGTATTATGTGGTACTAGTTATCCAGATAGCGGACAAGGTTTGATAAATAGATGATAGACAAAAACAAACATCAAAATAGCCAATGAGAAAAAAATAATCATAACGCAATGTATTAGCCACATATAAACATGCAGCAGCGCAATATTTATTACCTACAGTAATATGTAATTTTGACAATGTTTCTTCCAGGACCGCTCCCCCCCCCCCCCCCGAACGAAATGTAATTTATATAGAAAACATACTTTTACCAGTGTCCGACCACCCCCCCCCCCCGAAAATTGTTGTCCGCCCCCCCCCCCCCCCCCCCCAGAAAATAGCAAGTGCACCCCCGGAGAAAAAAAAAGTTTGGAAGAAACAATACAGACAATACAAATTTAACCCTACATTTTGTGCGGCCTTTAGGTAATTGTCGTGATTACTTTATTGCTGTTATTACAACGTTGAGAGATAGATTAGCTGCTATTATGAATTAATATCGGATAATTACGAAATTAATTACATCATATTTTTCTGATTTGTGTGTGTTTACCTTATATGGCATGTCTGGGTTATTGCCCCTTATGGTGTTAATCTATTATTAGATTCAGTGATTATCCTGTTTCACTATGGTTGCTAAACAGAAAAGTCTCGAGTTCGAACCCTCGGGCAAATGAGGCTCGATAGCTGGTGACAGCAACGCTTCTGGGAAAGACAACTCCAAAATCAAACAACTGCTGCCTTGTAGTTTGTTCTCGGCTGGACAAAGGCTATGGAAGCAAACCCAAAAAGAAGAGATAGCTGAAAACAGAATCAACGGCCTTAATGTCGCACAACCAGTTGACACTTATACTTAATTGTGTTGGAGGGAATCCCACCGCTAGAATTAAGAACGAAGAAGAAGAAGACTTTGTTATAGAGAAGTCAACTCTACCATTACACTTTTAACTTTTGGAGGGTTATAAAACCGTCACACAGTTTACTAGTAGAAAAGATTTTAAGACGTTATTGACCCGGCGATCGGTAGCAGGTGAAGTAGAGTATAATGACCGTGTGGGCGACACAACCACCGGAAGTCTTTAGCCGTCTGCACGATCGTAATTATTGGTAATTCCCCAATAGATTGGTCTCCAAAGGTAAGGGGGTGGGGTGAAAGTAGGGGATGGGAAAAGCAAAATGGCACATTTTTTTTCTTTTTAACTCAAATTATCTTTACATGGAAGAAGGGCATCTACGCTAAGATTAGGTCATAGCCTAAAGATATTTTGTAGAAGTGGAGGTTTTAACTGGGCGTATGTTCAACCACTTGATACACGGAATAGTGTTGATACCAGTACAGCTACAAGGAAAGCCCACCTCTAGCACTGCTGTGGTAATATTCTACAGCCATAACATTAAATTAAGCCAACCACGACAACTGCTCAAGTGAAACTCTATGGGCCTAACATGATTCCACCTTTACCACAACTGTAATGAAACTCTACAATCACAAACCATCCCCCCTACCATCGCTGTAATGAAACTCTACAATCACAAACCACCCTCTACCATCGCTGTAGTTAAACTCTACAATCACAAACAATCCTCAACAATCACTATAATGAAACTTATACAATCACAAACCATCCCGCTACCATCGCTGTAATGAAACTCTACAACCACAAACCATCCCCCCTACCATCGCTGTAGTTAAACTCTACACAAACCATCCCTCTACCATCGCTGTAGTGAAAAACGACCGGGTCTCCGACTTGTGAATTTTAAAAGACAAACACGAGACAATCGACCCAAAAAAAAAAACACAAAAAAAAAGAAAAAAACTATGTCGTTATTCCTGAAACAGCTCCACAGTGCCGTGGTTACCCTGCTAGAAATATGGTATTTACCTTTCGGTATAATTAAAGACTGCTGGAGCTAAGTCCAGGTAAATGTCAGTGAAACATAGATCTGTCATTGAGACAGGCAAAACCCATGTTAAAGGTGGTATGGATGGATGGGGTCTCAGCAGTTTAAAATGGCGACTAGCAGAGGAGATGGTTCGATATTCAGTCGTTTGCTTTGGTTTAATTTGGCTTGTTAAAATAACGGGGACAGGTAACGCCAGTGCAGGGGTTTTACTGGTAAGTTGGTAGGGATGGGCGTGATTTGTGGCTTTGTGGGCGTGGTTTGTAGCTTGGTGGGTGTGTTTTGTAGCTTCTTGGGCGTGTTTTGTAGTATGTTGGGTGTGCTTTGTAGATTTCAGTGTGGTTTAGTGTGTGTATGTGTGTATTTTGTAGCTTTATTAGCGTGTTTCGTGGCTTGGTGTGTTTTGTGGCTTGGTGTGTTTTGTGGCTTGGTGTGTTTCGTGGCTTGGTGTGTTTCGTGGCTTGGTGTGTTTCGTGGCTTGGTGTGTTTTGTGGCTTGGTGTGTTTTGTGGCTTGGTGTGCTTGTGGCTTGGTGTGTTTTGTGGCTTGGTGTGTTTCGTGGCTTGGTGTGTTTCGTGGCTTGGTGTGTTTCGTGGCTTGGTGTGTTTCGTGGCTTGGTGTGTTTCGTGGCTTGGTGTGTTTCGTGGCTTGGTGTGTTTCGTGGCTTGGTGTGTTTCGTGGCTTGGTGTGTTTCGTGGCTTGGTGTGTTTTGTGGCTTGGTGTGTTTTGTGGCTTGGTGTGTTTCGTGGCTTGGTGTGTTTTGTGGCTTGGTGTGTTTCGTGGCTTGGTGTGTTTTGTGGCTTGGTGTGTTTTGTGGCTTGGTGTGTTTTGTGGCTTGGTGTGTTTTGTGTGCGTTTTGTAGCTGAGTGTGCTTGTTTTTTTTATCTTGGTATGTGTGTGTGTGTTTTAGCTTGGAGGGTGTGTTTTGTGGTTTGGTGTGTGTGTGTGTGTGTTTAGTAGCTTGGTGTGGTGTGGTGTTGTGTGGTGTTGTGTGGGTGTGTATTGTAGCTTCGAGGGAGTGTTTTTGTAGCTTGGTGTATGTGTTTTTTAGCTTAATGTGGTGTTAATGTGGTGTGTGTGTGTGTGTTGTAGCTTGGAGGGCGTGATTTTGTGGCTTGGTGTGTGTGTGTGTTGTAGGTTGGTGCCCTTGTTTTCTTAGCTTGATGTGGTGTTAATGTGGTTTGGTGTGTGTGTGTTGTAGCTTTGAGGGCGTGTTTTTGTGACTTGGTGTGATCGATTTGATGTTGACGTTAGATTAGCCTACGGAAGTTAGACAGGCTTACGTAATGTTGATCTAGTATTATTAAAAAAATGTGATATGACAATGGTAGTTGATATATTATTGATCAAGGACGTAGATATAATTTTTGCCATAGAGATCAATCTGCAGGAATGTAGACTTTGTTGGATATTTATTTACGTTTGGGCTTAATATTTGTTTACAATACAGAGAGTTACTCCACGAGTGAGAATGTGACCTTCACCTTGAAATATAGTGAGGGCGCCCTGATATTCGATCATAGAAAATCTCGATGAGATAACAATAAAAAATCTGACGACATTCTTCATGAGGAGGAAAGTTTTGTTCTTCTCCACGTATTGTGCTTCACTTTCAGCATTTATCTGGCAACCTGTTTGTTTTTTATATTCAGAAATAAAATTACCATCACAGAGGAGAGGGGGGGGGGAGTCATATTTATCAGATACGGGAAGGAGAAACAATTTATTGGATTGTTGGAGAAGAAAATATTTATTAGCTTTAAGAAATAAACATGTTTATTCACTTACAGTAAAGAAAAAAAAATATTTGCCTGAAGAAAAAAAAAACAACTGGTTTATCCAGGGAGTGTTCAGAGCATTTTGCTAAACACATTTGATCCCTACAAAGCCTTAAATACAGTTTCCTCGACGTTAGAGATAAAAAATATAAAAAACATTTCATCAATACATTACGTTAGCTTATAAGATAATATCTTCCCTAAAAAAAATTTCGTAGGAAGGGCGAAAGGAAAGAGAAGAAAAAAAACCCACCTAATCTATTTATCTTCAAAAAGCTATCTCAAACTTCGTCAATATTCTGATAGGGCCGCCGTCGTGGGATGGGGTGAGGCTGTATCGTTTGTATGATGCGTCCATCATCACTCCCAATCAATCTTTCAGTTCCTTTCAGACCCCCGTCCTGTACCCCCAACAGATGTAGGTATAGGAGGGTATTCATGCACGTGTCGGGGTGTGTGTTGATGTTGGTTGAATGAGATGTATGGCGAGGGCGAGAGGGATGTATTAGTGTGAGTCGATGTATTGAGATGGATGGGCAAAATAACTTGATTGGGGTAGTGGGGATAAGCGATGTCAACTTCATGGTTTATTTTCTAGATGACCTCGTCTATAACTTCAACGGTGATGAAAATACTATATATATATATATATATATATATATATATATATATATATATATATATATATATATATATATATATAGTATTTTCATCACACACACACACACACACACACACACATATATATATATATATATATATATATATATATATATATATATATATGTTTGTGTGTATACATATGCATGTATATACATATATGTGTAAAAATATATATGTATACATGTATATGTATATGTATATATATATATATATATATATATATATATATATATATATATATATATATATATATATATATATATATAGTATATTTGTATACTTAGTATTGCGAGACATTAGTGAGCAGCAAAATAGAAGCAGCTTAATAGTTTATCACATATTGTCTTCCATGCTAGTTTATTAAAAGTTGTCTCCCATGCTAGTTTATCACAAGTTGTCTCCCATGTTGGTTAATCACAAGTTGTCTCTAATGCTAGTTTATCACAAGTTGTCCCCCATGTTGGTTAATCACAAGTTGTCTCTAATGCTAGTTTATCACAAGTTGTCTCCCATGCTGGTTTATCACAAGTTGTCTCCCATGCTAGTTTATCACAAGTTGTCTCCCATGCTATCCCACCACGATCCCCCACCAAACCTTCCTTTTAACATGACATGTCTGTCACACACAGATTTGATGCCGCCCAACTTCTCACAAGTAATTCCGCCTCACAAAGTGTGTGTGTGTGTGGGGGGGGGGGTAATATTAGACCATATTTGGACACCTGGGATTAGGTTTTGTGCTAGGATGTGTGGAGTTGGGGGTCAATGTAAACTTTCATGTAAATGATACCGGTAGTGGTGCATGAATGTGAGGGTGAAGTAAGTGAAGGGAGAGGGAAAATATGTACAAGGGGTGAGATGAATGTATACGTGAGGGTGGAGTTTGACATAATGGAGAGAATGTATAAAGGGGGGAGGGCTAATGTATACAAGGGGGTGAGGTGAAAGTATAAGCGAGGGGGTGAGGTGAATGTATACAAGGGAATTGGGTGAATGTATAAGCGAGGAGGATGTGAATATATGCACGGGGTGGCGGTGGGTGTATACACTATTATATAAGACGTGTGTCTAGTTTTATAAAAAAAATCATTTTATTTTACACGTATAATCATTATAAGACTTTTCCAACATGCCACGTGACCTGATGTCACGTGACGTGATCTGGCCCTACACGTGACCTCTTGCAGGAATGTGACCCTCTGACTCCTGCCTCGCATTGACCAACATTGGCAACAACGATCTAACGGTTGTTTCTAGATTCAGCTGGTTGAATAGACGAGGAAAACATAACAACGTTTTCATGATCGGCACCAACCGGGGAGGGGTGGTGGGGGGGTCTCACTGACACTTTAAAATTATTGATTGATTTTTTATTGGTACGGATCAATGGTAAACATTTGAATAAAGCTGTCAATACCCGTTTCGTTCGTGGGTTTTACTGACACTTGGGAAATGGGGAGAAAAAAAAATTAAGATCAGCAGTTGAGTTTACCTTATTCACAACACAGGGGGTGAAGTTACGCTGGCTTAGAGAGTATGATTCGTGCTAAGTAGATCACTGTTTTAATACTGCTAGTGTTTGGTGTAGCATACTTTAAAAACAAATACACGATCATTTAAAACGAAACAAATCAAAAACTTCAAAATAAAATATATATCCACCTACTGTAGTAACTGACTAGTTTTCTAATCATGTGAGTTTTAATTCAAAAACGCATCGTTACTTTAATTCACATTGATTTTTTAAAACTGTTAGTAACATTTTAATGGTAGAGTTATATAACATACAGTAACATTTCACAAAAGAATAAGCCAATAACCTAAAGTTTGTGTTTTATATAGAGATACTGATGATTCATCTAGGCTACATGCTTTGATGATTTTGAATATGATTTTTATTTTTTTAAGATTATAAACGATATATTTATACTATTATAAAAACATAACACCTTATTCGTTACACTTTTTCTATGTGTAGGCCATTAATAAATTATGCACTGTTTAGTTTGCTACCTTGATTTTAGTTCCTTCATTTCATTTTTTTTTTTACATGTATTGTTGAGAAAACAGTTTTTACAGCAGCAGCTGAGTTTAATAAATCGTCTTTCACAGAGTAAAACCAGTGGTAATTTTAACCCATTAGAGACTGAACGATCTATTTGTGTCGCTACCTTGTACCGAGTAGACGTGGCGTTTTGTGACGTCGTTAGCTCTCCGAATATCCGGTAGTTGTCTCAGACTCCCGGATTAACATACGAAATCCTGACCGGCGTGTCGTAAACTGTGTCAAATCTGATAGCTGACATACGTCACAACTCACAAGGTAACGGGTCATTCCCATGGTTAAAATATGAAATTGGTGGCGAAGGCTAGGGGGGGGGGGGGTGTCTCTGGTTAAGTTTACTGTTGTTGGCATTATCCGTTATCCTTTATGTTTACAATTTTAAAATTTTCAATGTCATAACAAAAACCGTATGTTAATAAAAGCATTATATATATATATATATATATATATATATATATATATATATATATATATATATATATATATATATATATATATATATATATATATATATACATATACATATATATATATATATATATATATATATATATATATATATATATATATATATATATATATATATATATATATATATATATATATATATATATATATATATATATATATATATATATATTATTGCAAACGATGTTTAAGAAAAACGATAGATAGAAATAAAGTCAACAGCTTACCGTAGTAATTTAATTAGTGATATATCGCTAGTTCAAAGCTGGATCGTAGGTGAGTATCCCAAAGTATCCACACATTTGGTTTACCCTAAATGAAATCCCACACAAACTTCTATTTCAATCTAATTAATTAAGCTTCGTTTGATGTCTCCAAAAAAAAATAATCAATAATTGTATTGGAAATCTCCATTGGAACTACATAAATCCTTCTGAAAAATCTCTTACATTTTCCTGTACAAACACTTGCGACAAAAGAGAATTATACCTCAAGCAGGTTGTTGGTTCTTTAATTAAAAGCGTGCGTAGGGTTTCAGATATCCGCACGCCTAGAAACCGAGACACAGGAAAGTGAAATTCGCGTTCAGTGGTCTGCTGTCACATAAATAAAAGCGGCGGTGTCGGTCAGCAAAAACGAGCGTGTCGTCTGCCGGTGACAGTGCTACGCGCGGGGAAATAAAATTGTCGGGTGACGACGCTACGGTGAGGCGGCGGTGGTGGCTGTGACGTCATGATGACGCATAAGCCCCCAACTTGGGAGCTAGCGTTAGGCTAGTATTTTGTACGCAACGGCTATCCGATCATATTTGTGTCCACATAGAGCAGTTTGTAGCAAAATAACATGAAATCAGAACGGTGTTTATCATAAAATATCACATATTCACTTGCCGTGACAAAAAAATAAGGTCACATCTCCCCCCCCCCTTTACCTAGTAAATTAAGATTGTAATGAAATGCGACATTTGGGCTATTTCACAATTCTCCCCCCCCCCCCCCCCTCCCACACACATCAACTTCACCCACTTCGTCGCTCATAGACAATTTCGTGGCATCTCTTTCCACCCCCCCCCCCTCCACCCCACCCTAAACGGATGATGATGCCAATATTTCTCTAGTGTACGTATTAAGGCAAATCTAGAGCCACATCAAGGATTAAAAATTGTATACTCGGTTCAAATTTTGATTAACTTAAGATTTGGGTTTGGATCTCGAGTACTCAGCTCTATCGGATACCCAGCATTAATTGGGGAAGAAGTAAAGTCTAATAGACCTCTCTGTTACCTTAGCATTCGTGAGCTCTCCTTGGACGGCTTAAGATATGGAAGACCTTTACATCGAATGAAGTATTGATCTCCGAGGGCATTTCTGAAATGTGTTTTACCTACTTTTAACCTATGAAACATTTCTAAAATTGTACATACTTTAAACGCGTGAAAATATTTCTGAAATGTTTTATACTTTTACCATTTGAAAATATTTCTACTTATTCTTTTATTACTTTTAACGTATGAAAATATTTATGAAATCTGTTATACTTTTAATGTATGAAAATATTTTTGAAATCTGTCATACTTTAAACGTATGAAAATGTCTGAGATTTGTTATACTTTTCAGATTTGACACGCTCAACCTTGTAACAGGAATGCTCGAAACACACGTATTCCACGAGAGATTTCTTTCACAACAATACAAGTACAAGCCAAAAATAACTAAGAAATCAACTCCCCCCCCCCCCACCCCAGCTTACCCTGACCAGTCAACCGTAGAAACTAATGTTAAAATATGTATGCTAATGACGAGATTTTGGATAGCCCACAGCCCAATCGAATGTGTTCACCTACCAATAGTGTGGTTTACGCTGAACGGACGCCATGAATGAAAATCAATCACGCGTGTCCGCCGAACGGCAATGAAATCAAGCCTGGGACATACAGAAGGTAAGTCACGTGTCTTCTGTTGACTCATGCAGAAACATCATAACGAGGCTATGGATATATTATATTTAGTACTTTTACAATGCCCCTAATGGCCAGAGTCGTGGTTTGGTTTGATACATTAGAAAATAGGTATGTTCTTGTGGTAGTGATGGAGTCAGTGGCGTCTCAAGGCTGACGGCTTGGGGGGGGGGGACGGTGGGGGAGGAATTGGTCCGCACAGGGTAACACCAAATCCAAAAACCTTAAAATGTACTGTCAAAACAATGATTTAACCAGTTAAAATAATACAAACGTAGGTGAGAATACTGGCATTATCATGAAAATGCAAAAGTGTCGGGTGGGGTGGAAGGGGGGGGGGGGGGTGTTACAGCGCCGGGTGACACCCTCAGTTACCTAGTAACGCCACTAGTAGTAACGGACTTAGAAAAAATGGAAATGAGTCGGAAAATATTCACGTCAATTGCTGTCAAGAATGTTGTAGCCTTGCCTGATACACTTTCGTCAGTGTTGGTTAACAAATAAAAATAACTTTTAAATCTGAAACTTTTTTAAAATGAATGCCTGATCTAATTAAGTGCAATTATTGTATTGTTTATTCTAGGGTTGTCCGGTTGCAGATTTTGTAACCGATTGACCGGGTTCAGCTGTAGGTCTACCTCCCCAACAGCTCACTTCACCGTAAGTCCAGCCTGCTAGTGTTTCTCTCAGCCATTTCTTCAAATTTTCGAGTGCACTTCTCCTTCACCCCCACGAAAAAAGCATGAAAGAAATACTGCTTCTACCACTGTAATCGGGTATTGTCGCCAGAGTTCCTTTCAGGTATCTCTTCAGGGAGCGTAACCACAATACTCTACCCAGAGCAAGCAAACACCCCTCCCAAGGAGAGGGAGGACGGACACAGGTTACAGTATATATAGAAAATATATACTGGAACCTGTGTTAGCCCCCACCCCTGATGTTTCAAGAGCCCCTTCCCTGGAAAAAAAACCTGATTGGTGGCTGGTCATGACAATACTTGTGCGCCATCAAAACTAATGACAGCTTGCCTAATGACTTACCACTCATTATAGCTAGGTCTTAATGGTGTATAAATCACATCTTTTAACTTCATTACTATTGAAATAAAAAAACACTGTTCAGTAAAAAAATAAATAAATTTGAGCTAGAAGCGACTGAACATATTCGTCAATAGACTTCGTTATTTAGGGATCATTCGCTAATGACTTCCAGACACAGACGTGGGAGGAAAGGGGGGGGGGGGGGGTAAAAAAAAGTCAATTTTGTGGGGCTGGGAGAGAGCTATTTTTTTCAGGCACTGTTCTGCGAACGGAATAGAAAAAAAAATATATATTATTTTAAATTTATATAGAAACTATATACGCGAACCCGTGTCATCGTCCACTCCCCCCTTCTCAACCTGGAAATTTCAAAGTGCTCCCCACCCCCTCGTGCTTCAGGGGGTGGGGCGTACCTTCCACTCTATTATGTACTATCTGACAGTGTTTTCAGTTTCAAAGGTTAAAACTACACATTTTATTTGCTTTAGATATCATTGTTCTAAACAAATGAACATGAGAAAATATTAGAGATTTGAAAGAACCAATCGATACGGCGTGATGACAAACGTTATATTTTTTAAATTTTCACACAGTGTTTTATGACACGATAAGCCTCATTGTAGTTTTGACACACACGGGTCCACTGGATAAGCCACTTACAATAATAACAACATTCTGCATCAAGTATTCCTTTAGTGTCACGCAGCAGTATGCAAATGTAATGCCGTTTTTTTTTTTTTAAACTTTAACATGGCGTCATGCCATGCTAATTCCTCCCATTGAAGTACTTGTTTTTTTCCCAGGAAAAAATAAAAAAAATAAACAATGTGAAGGGAATAATCAGCTTAGAAGATCGTTTCTTGTTCTAAACGACAATGTAGAGAATTATAAAAAAATATTTTTACAAATTAAATAGCTTAACGAAATGCAACACTGGATTTAGGATAATTCATGGCAAAAGGAAAGGTCAGCATAACCTTAAACCTATATTCAACAGACATTTTTAAATATATTTTCAAACGGATAATAGGTCACACCCCCCCCTCCAACATTATGTACTTCAACTATTACAAACTATCACCCAAAAAAAATTCCATATCTTACCAAATCAACAGTGGTTTGAGTTTTTTTTTATTAACAAACATAAGGAGTGAATGTACACAGCAAGAACTAGCCATTATCGGCTAGGCTTTGCTTCAGCCATTTATAAATTTAAATAACTGAAACAATGTGTGTTTACATTTTTTGTAACAATAAACAGCAATACATAAAGCTACCCCTAAAGCAGCAACATGTACACTTTATTATTTTAGTACACAGTTATTAAAGAAGCACACAGACACACACATAATCTACATCAGACATCCCAAAACAGAACTACCCTCAACATTCCAGAAGGAAACATCTCTCATAGTCCGTGTAGCTACTGATTTCATTACAAAAAAATAATAGGCATCAGAGTCAAAACATTCTACAGAAAACCACTTTTTACTTACTTTCACTTTCCTAGTGCATAACAAACCAACATACTAACAAAATATAAAAAAATAAAATGTTGGAAGAGTATTATGTTAGAGTTTACAGGTTTTCACCGTCATTGTAAACAATTGCAAAGCCTGACATTGAAGTAAACAAATAAAACAATGAAAACAACCAAACAAAGTGTAACAAAACATTGCACCCACACAAATCATACTCTACTATAAAAATAAAAGTAAGCCACCAGTACCTATTAAATGTTAAATATATGTAAAAGGGCATCAATTTTATTAAAATGTAATTTAAGATCTTAGGAATTTCAACAATAAACATAATTTAACTAAGGTCTTAAGAATTTAATAAATAAGCAAAAACATAAAATTCATCCTAAATTTATCCTAAGTGTGACATATTTTACTTGAGTCCACTACGTTACCTACTCCAACTCATCACTCGGTCATTAGCCCTGCTTGATTACAACCCATCAATTACCACCCAGCGTAATTATTCCTTTACAGAATACATTTTATACCAATAAATATCTTTGTTTCCTTATATCTCCATACTATGTTTCTAACACAGGGCTAGTTGATCTGGGGGTAGGGGGGTAATTGATGGGAGGGGAATGATTTCATGCTTCCATTTTAAGCAATAGTGTAACATTACATAACATCTCTATAGGGCTGGTAAGTAGGTCACCGACCAGTTCTACGGCTCAATAAAACCTGCATGAGCCATAGAACTGGTTGGTGACCTACTTACCAGCCCTATAGGCCAAAACACAGCTCTATATAAATGTTTGGTCAGTTTTTGGTCTCAATAAATACAATTCATGAGATGGCTCTAATTTTCATGTGAGAATCAGAGGTGAACAGCACATATTGTCAAGGAACCATTTCCCTGAAACTTATTTGCAAGTAAGGGGTCGGCGTGGTCGAGTCTGTAAAGCTCATGGTTGCTAAACCGAAAAGTCTCGAGTTCGAACCCTCGGGCAGATGAGGCTCGTTAGCTGGGGACAGCCACTCTTCTAGGAGAGACAACTACAAAATCAAACAAACTAGTTTGTTCTTGGTTGGACAAAGGCTATGGAAGCAAATCCAAAAAGAAAAGCAGGCTGAAATCGGAGTCAATGGCCTCAATGGCGCATAACCAGTTGACACGTAATCCTTAATTGTGATTGAAGCATGGTCGAGTCGGCAAAGCTCATGGTTGATAAAATTCGAAAAAAAGTCTCGAGTTCAAACCCTCTGGCAGATAAGGCTCGATCCCTTCCAACATTAAAAATTAAGAATGAAGAAGAAGAATTTGCAAGTACCCAAACAAATAAATGTGAGTGATAAATAAACAAATAACCCCTACTTTGCTTTTATATATGTAGATAGATGTCCATGTTTTAAAAATGACATCTACAGTTATTGTGTGAGGAAAATCTGAATAATAAATCATTTGCTGGTGATTAAACACTGTTTAACCAACATTTTTCATGATTCTATGACGGAAGACTTTCCATTTTATCCAGGACTATCTTTGCTGCTATTGCGTCCTCTATGGCCATACCTGTTGGGGAAAATATCATGGGTGTAACTAGTATAAGTTAATATTTTCAGAATATTTTTATCTGATATTTAACTTCATTAGTTTTTACGCAGTGCTTGGAAAAAATGGTAAATTGAAGTAATATTGTGTAAAATATTTGTAAACTAGCTAGTCATTACCTTAGAATCAGAAACTCCAAAGTTTAGGTTAGGCTTTAAAATTTGTCAATTTAGATAGAGTTGAGGTAACAAAATCATGCACATTTAGTAAGTAAAGTTAACTTTCAAACCTGACGGTCTATGGGGCAAGTGAAGCAGAGTAAACTTGTTCCTGTGACCTCGACATATGAAGGGATAATGTGGTCAGCACTATGCCCAGCTGCCATTACTAACCCCAATGAGAGTTAGGTACGCATCAGAGCTGGGTGGACTCAGGGACCATCTACTGACTTGTATCTAGATTCAAACTCGAGACTTATGGGTTAGCAGTCCAGCTAGGCCACATTAAAATATCCAGAATTTATTGTATTCTACTTCAGCAGGAAGTAGAAAGTTGAGATTTAAAAAGTTGATTAAAGACAAAAGCTGTTTGCTTTCAAGAATAAAAAATGTTACCCAGAGATTTAAAAACTGTGATTTCTTTTCTTTTTCCTTCTTTTGTACCATTAATGACTTCTCCAATCTCAGCAAATATTGGAGACTATAGAGGAAAAATAAAATAGTTGAAATAAAAATACATCAAAATGAGAGTTTAGAACAAATAATTATAGAACTAAAAACATCAAAATGAGAGTTTAGAACAAATAATTATAGAACTAAAAACAACAAAATGAAAATTTAGAACAAAAAATTATAGAATTAAAAACATCAAAATGAGAGTTTAGAACAAATAATTATAGAATTAAAAACATGAAAAAGTTTGATCTAAATATTGTTACAGCACTCAGGTATTATTAAACCTCATAATTATTTTAAGTTGCTTATTTCAGTGCTACTAGTAAAACATTACCCACTAGGGAGAAAATAAAAAGTTGGATTGTGTAAATGAGGGGTCAGCAATCTGTTCTGAATGAAAGCCTGTGTATACATTAATTCTTCTTTTTACAAAGCCTAACTTAAGATAACATGATGGTGTTTCAAACTGCAGAAACTGCTTTAGAGCAAATGGACATTTTCTCCACCTTGACACTACTGACACATTTTTAATTTTTAATGCAAAGAGTGGATGTATTCCATTCAAAGTACTGTATGTAGCTCTTGAGCTACAAACTGTAGTCCACTTTAGAACAGTCTATTTAGAAGATGAACCTTTCTCTCCACACTATATCTGTGAGTACTACACCTGACCGCCAATATATGAAGGGATAGTGTGGTCAGCACAATGTCCAACTGTCAAAAGGTAAAGAAGTTCCCTTTTTGAACCTGACGGTCCATGGGACAAGAGAAGAAGAGTTCACCTGTTTCTGTGACCTCAACATATGAAGGGATTATATAATGTGGTTACCACTGTGCCCAACTGCCTTTACTTTCCCTAAGTTAGGTATTCATCAGAGCTGGGTGGACTCAGGACATTCTACTGACTAGAACCTGGATTTGAACTTGAGACTTTCAAATGAGCAGTCTAGTGCTTCACCACAAGGCCATGCCGCCCCTTAATAACCAGCTGACGCCAGTGCTTGAAGACATTTTTTTTCTCACTCGTGATATGATAATGTCTCCACTCTCTTTCAGGGCACCCTCTTGACTGTCCACATACACTGTAGCAGCATTCATAAGCAGTGGATCTATTTCTGACCAATTGGGTCTACAGGCACCAACAGCTGTAAAAAAAATTTGGTATATTTTTATTTGTGGATAAAATGAAACCTTTGGGTTAAGAAATGGGCAAATGTAAAATTATTAGCATACATTATTTTACATCCAATGAATAATTTAATCATTACAAATATCTAATATATTGTAATGACTAATCGTTGAAACACTTGTGTTTCTGACAGTGAACAGTAGACATTTGGCAGACTTATTGGGTACCAGACAACTGGTAAGTGGAAGTAAAACTTTAGGAGGAATTCATTATGGGAATAGGGCAAAGTTAGGTAAAACTTCTCATAAAGTAACTAACAGAAAAATCAAACCATAGCTATCATAAGAATCATTTGAAAATTGCTCACCATTAATATGTACACCAGGCTTGACCCATTCAAGTTTTAAAACAGGTTCTGTGGCACTGGTTGCAGTTACAATGACATCAGCATTTTCTACTGCTACTGCTACATGGTCGACTGCCACACATTTGCTGCCCAACTCATCAGCTAGTCTCTGAGCTCCTTCTTTTCGATGATTCCATATACGAACCTGTTCTTGTAAACAAGAAATAATTTTATGAAACTGAAACAAATATTTTTTTTAGATAAGCAAAATGTAAAACAATGTTCCTGCTCTTGTGTAAAAAACTATCAGAATTTTACTTGATCTACAATCAATCTAAATAGTAAACACTCTTTCATTCATTTGTCCACATATTTGAATAGTGTCTTAAAAAGATTATTTGTGATTTTTATTGGAAATATTCCTACCTCTGTAAAATTATACAAATGACAAAATGCTTCATAATGAGATTTTGCTTGAACACCAGATCCCAAAATGGCTAGAATTTTGGGTTCCCCATTTACAAGATACTAGACGATTAAAAATAAAATAAGGGCATACTTGAATACAAATAGATTATACTAGCAACATAAAAAAAATCTGAAAAAAAAAAGGATTTCTAAATATAGTTTGTATACATTTTAATTCATGATTTTATTTCTTGTTATCCTAATTCTATGTTCTAATATGTAAAAATGGTAACTCATCATTAAAAAACCCACACTGACATTATTCATTATGAGAAAATTTAATTTTTACAGACCTTTGAAGCAACCAATGAGGTTGCTGCTGTTCGTTTAGCAGTAATCACATCACCATCAAGAATCTAGATTTTTTTTTTTTTCAAAAAAGCATCATTTTAAAAATTTGATCATTAGAATGACTTCTTCAAAACTCTTTACCAGGGAAAGGAATAACCCCTTGCTTGCTATTTTCACTAATGTTTACCCTATAATTAAAATTTTGATTGAAATAGTTCGAAATGCATTCAAGTGAGTTCAAGACAGCTGCAACATAAAGTGAAAAAAGGACATTTTGTTTTTATAACTAGAGGATCTACTACTTACAGCTCTAGGTATTCCAGTTTGGGGATAAAAAACAGCAATGATAGCACTGTGTGTTGGGCAGTCCTTATTTAGTGGATAAAAAGAAACAAGCTTTGTAGCAAGTACATCATCTTCTTTACTGTACACTGGCATGCACCCAAGAAACCTATGGGTTAAGAAATGGGCAAATGTAAAATTATTAGCTAATTAAAACAGGGTTTCTTCCAGACATCCCCCCCCCCCCCCGAAGAAAGTCTGCAGGACCCCCCCCCCCCCCCCCTGAACAAAATGGAATTTATATACTTTAACAGTGTCCGCCACCCCCCTTGGAAATTTTAGTCCCCCCCTCATCCGAAAATTTTTTAAAGTCAAATAATTTAAGTAGCCTTATAGAATATAATATGAATATGCAGAGGCGTAGCGACCCTTCCCGGCGCCCGGGGACAAACTTTCGATTTGCACCCCCCCTCAACCTTTCAATTTATTTTTCCAACCCATTTTGGCGCACCCTAAGGTTAGCGCCCGGGGACATGTGACCCCCCCCTCGCTACGCCTCTGTGAATATGAATTAAATTAATCATGTTATAAAAATGTAATAGTTATATTTCATGTTATTTGTTTGCACAATAAAATAAAATTGATATTTAATATTTAAAACCTGTCCTAGTAAAAATTAATTACATCTAGATTCCAGATCTATGTATTAATACCAGCGAAATATGGAATAGAACCACATAGATCTAGAATTTAGATCCAGAATCTAGATCTAGACTGTAACATCTCTGTCACTCCACTAAGCATAGGCCTACCCATTTGCTTCAGCTACTGCTACGGTGCTACGCACAGGTTGGTCGATGCCTCCAGCTTTTCTGTTTGAGAAGTTTGCCAAACCTTTTTCAATTGCTTTAAATAACGATGGATAATCTAACAATCTACTAACTGTATCTGAAGTAACAAAATCAAGTGCATTATTCCTAAAGGACATTTTATTATTTAGATCTAGATCTAGATATCTAGATCTAGTCTAGAAAGTAGCCAATATACCTAAAATTATAATTCGTATAAGAGACGTATACGAAACATTGTAAATTTTAGGGCACACTCATTCTCAAGCGTTTAGGCCCAGTGTATAAGTGTAAGGTTAGTGCGGTTTAATATCTAGATTAGATCTTGCAGTACGAACAAAAATCGGCATAATTTTCGTTTTCTAAATCCAAAAGTACTCGATAGTACCTATTGTAAACGAAAACGTACGCTAAGTGCTCGAAAAAAATTCAACATGGCTGACAATACATTTCTCTTCGTTTGATGAAGATATATTTCATCGTTGAGTCTAAGTTTGATGTTAAAGAGTAAGACATAGCTTGTCTGCTTTGTAAAGTGTAGTGTCAACTACCCTATTATTAAGAGCATCAATTTAAATATAGATCTAGATGTATGTGATATTACAAGACGTTTAGACTGAACAACCACAACCGTCTACTTTGAAAATCTGACTCACCTAGTCAAGCAAGAGTAGATGTCTTTCTTTCTAGTTCTTCTAAATCTAGATCTAATGCGAGTCTTATCTTGCTGCACCTTTACAGCTCTTCGCTGCTCTTGTTTGAACAACTAAGTCTTTTAAAAAGATTTCTAGGCATTTATTTAACCTTGTTTGCGCGGATCGGTCCGCTAAATCTTTTCTCTAGGTCAGGGGTCGTCAACCTGCGGCTCGCGAGCCGCATGCGGCTCTGTTGATGTCTAGATGCGGCTCTCCAGCTCCTTGCACAAATATTAATAGTTGTATAATTTCATTTTTACTGGACGGTGGGGTACGAGCTTACCCTGCGTTCAGTGGGATGGAAGATAAGCCTGGTGAGAACCAAATGACAGAAGCGAACGATGCAAATTATTCAAACCGATATCCAAACCAGTTAGAAGGCGTTTGCCGTGTTGAGGCCTGACTGGCTAATGGGAGACACTTCCTGAGCCGGTGATATCCGTGAAAAAAAAAATAAAATAAAATATTAACAGCTTATTAAGTGGATTGAGATAGTTCTAGTAGCTAGGCCAATGCAAAAATTTAATTTCAGTAAAACAATATAATAGTTAGATATTTGGATAGGGGCTGTCAATCTGATTACAGATCAGTTTGAATTTTCAAAATCTGACCATAAACAAAAAAGTTATGAATTTTTTAGTCATTAAAAAACAGCAGTTTTTTCAGACAACCGGGGTAGACCCTGAAAGAGGAAAAATACTGGGAGGGTATGGACCAAATTTTTAAGCGTTTTTCACTAAAAGTGGTATAAAAGCCAGAATACTTTATCAATTGATGTAAATTTAAGACATTTTATAGATTTTTGTATGCTGAATCCAATAATGCTATTTTAAAAAGTGTCATTCGATTACTCAACCTACTAATCTCATAGATTATGTAATATTCCCCTGTCAGTTTTTTTTAAACATCTAATAATCAATGTGATAAGAAGTCATTCTTTAAAATGTAACGCTGTTTTAATCTAAAATATGACATTTGTATAAGCTCAAGATAATGGTAGATTTAAAATGGTCCAACATTGTTACATAACTATCAAATGTTAAGGTTATGTAATCCCACCCTTTGCTCAAAATATACCATGAATTTGTTTTAAAATCACTTTTGCTCATTGTCAGTTAACTTCAAGTTAATAGCCTACTAGAAGAAAATATAACTAATCAAGTTTTTCAATACAAAGAGAAGAATGCTATAGTAAATTTGTGATTATGTAACTTCTTAAAAGATGTTATGTAATCTATGTGCAATACCATAGGCCTACTCTATTCCAAAAATATAGGCCTATCTCATTACAATTTTATATTTCTTGTTATTTTAAATATCTTAATCCTTTTTGCTAAAGAATTAGCCTAGTTACAAATGTGTCTGATCAGAATCAGAGTGTGCTTTATGGTAATTACGTAATATTATTACCCATATTAAAGTTAATCATTTTTACAATGTCAATAAAATAAACTTGGGAGGAAAATATTTTGTTTAAAAACTTGCACAAGGTATAGACATCTAGATCTAGTGTAAGTTATAGATATATAACATACATTTATATTTATGCTCAATGATTAGGCTAGTAGTAAGTAGGTTTATGTATTTTGTAAGCCTACCAGTAGGCCTTTTACAATTAACAACTTTCTTAAGAAAAAAGCACGTGTTTGAGTGCTTGACTGTGTAGATCTAGTAAAATCTAGAAATTGTGTATATACACAGACACGTGTACCACCACCAGCTATTGCCTAGATTTAGTTCAATCTGACATGTGGGTAACCAGGTCTTCTGACCAACGAATTTTATTGCCCTATTACGTAAACACGACCGCTGGATAGGCTAGTCGGCCAACCCGATGAACGTGTCAGACGAATATTATGTAATTTCAGAGACTAAAGTCTGGCAAGATTTCCTGATCTATGCCCGAGGGTTAGTAACATCAACTCCACAAAGTGAAGGGGGAGGGTGGTGGGGTATGAAACCACCGTGTACCGTACGGATGTTATACAACATCAAAAGCGATGCTCGTCGGCTTGTCGCGTCACGGACTAGTGGGGGCGGGGTGAGGCTATGGGTGTTACATACGGTGTAGGATGGTCAGTGGCTACCCCCATCCACCCCACCCCACTTTGGTCGATTTGGCAAGCTAGAAACCCCAACGTTGTTAGTGGTATTAAAATTTTTAGAAAAGAGCCCCGGATATAATTTAATTTATTTTTTAAAGCCAATTTTACGAAAATGTAATGTACACAATTATGAAACGTTACACGAATCACATCACAGCATTGTTTGATCGGGCCGAAGCTATTCAGATTAATTTCTAAAGAAGATTAATTTTGACGATTAGTCCTCAGCCGTAAATACTAACAAAACTTTTGTTTGACGTTTCAATGGGTTAAGACAAAGTTATGCAACATGTCTGTGTGCTTATAAATATAAAGTAGCAATAGCCGTCGAGTCAAACACGGGAACACATGTATCTATCTTTAGACATTGTTTATAGTATCATCCAATCGGATCAAGCGCCTAGCGTCACGTGACCACACACTCGGCTGTGCCACACGATGTGTAGATCACCACAGCAGAGCGATTCAGTCGGACGGCGGCCGACGCGTTAATTTTTATTTTCGTTCGGTTTTAAAATGTATGGACGGCTTTATTACGAGGCGCTATAATACATGTTATACATTTAAATAAACGTCGAGATTTCGGGAATACAGCTCAGGGTTCAAATGTAAAATATGTCCAATAATAGACCGGGAAACTTGGTTCAACTTTGCGGTCCGATATCTCCAAAAGTATTTAACTTATTTTGACCACGAACCCTGAGCGTTATACGTCTACATTTAATGTATTCGTCTGCCAAATTTAACTGTTGTAGTACGTAAACTCGATTCGTGTATACAAATTTTGTAACGCGTCATCAGGTTAAAGACGGCGATTCGAAGCACAGCAGGGCGGTTCAGTCGAACAGCGGTCGGCGCGTCGTGTTTATATTTTCGGTCCATTTCAAAGTCTATAGACGTCCTTATTATAGGGCCTTATAGGACATATGATACATATTAATAAACGTCGAGATTTCAGGAATACAGCTCAGGGTTCAAATAAAAAATCGGTCCATAAATAGCTCAAATAACTTAGTTTAACTTTGCGGTCCGATATCTCCGAAAGTATTTAACATATTTTAACCAAGAACCCTGAGCGTTATACGTGTACATTTATACTATTCTTCTACCAAGTTTCACAGTTGTAGTACGAAAACTCACAGAGTCTATAGACTCCAAGTAACACCCCCCTTTTAAAAAGGTGAAAAAGCCTCCCCCCTTATCGGCACGTCGCCGCGGAGGGTAAAAAATGCGATTTAATCGGCGATTTCTTCTACGTCTGAAATAATACAGAAATCAAACTAATACAGTTAAAAAGGTTATTCAATTACGAACAGAATGATGTATAACATGTTAAAATAAACACAATAAAAGCATGCAAAAAACAGAGTTAAACATGCAGGGGGTAGGGAAAAGCCGATTTGTCCGATTTTCTCGGCAGCGGCATTGGCCTAGCTAGTTCTAGAATTATATTATTTGATTACTAATTTTATTATGATGGCGAAACATGTCTATGTTTTTATATGAATAAATATTATTTCATAATTAAAGCTATTTATTTCAAATAACAAATCACATTTATTTACCTAATCTCTTTAAAAATTGGGAAATTTTATAAATTGTAACTTTTGGCTCTTGCGTATCAAAAGGTTGCCGACCCCTGCTCTAGGTTGATCGCGATCTAAAAAAAGTGAGTTGATTTGGTAATCTATCGTTATAGATTAATTAGGCCTATACTATAGGTGCGTAAAATCAGAAATATGGCGTCCTTACCGGATGCATGACTTCTGACGATTTTTGGCCAAATTCCAGTGACCTTCTATGAATTACTATGAAAATGCTTACCACGAGCAAAATGGTGGGGTTTTCACTTTATAACAACAAACTATAGGTGGCAGCCTATATGCCAGAAATGCATTTCAAAATTTGGGTTGGAGAATGCAGACTAAATTGAAAAGTTTGTTTCATATAAAAATAATAGAATTTTTTAAATATAAATTTTATAGGCCTAGTACAAAATTGATTTCCATATTGAAGCATTATTAGTAGTATTGCTCGCTACCCCGGAAGTGTGGCTGGTTGCTAACAACAATATGGCGTATGAACCGGATGCATGACTTCCGATGATTTTTCATCTTGGTTCCAGAGACCTTTTTATAATTAATTTAAAAAAAATGTTTATCACGAGCAAAATGGCGAGTTTTCACGTTATAAAAACATGCTATAGGTGGCAGGTCTAAATTTGCCAAAAAAGCATTTTAAAATCTAAGTGACTACTCTGAAGATTTTTCTCCCCAACGTCTCCAGTGACCTATGGCTAGAATTAGGGTTAGGGATAGGATTAGGGTTAGGGTTGGTGTTAGGGTTCTGCAGTTGTAAACACATGCATGCGCAGTACCATTGAAAACATCGCCGCGATGGCAAGTCGTAGTTTCTCTCCATTGCGCATGCGTATCTTATTCCGGCTAGCATCGGCCTTTTAAAATTTGCTTTGGAGAATGAAGGCTAAATTTAAAAGTTGGTGTCATTAAAATTAATAGAACTATTCAAATATCAGCCTGGAGAGTACAAAAATGAATTGAAGGTTGTAGAACTATTAGGGTTATAAGTTTATGAAAAAATAAATCCAATATTTTAGTCACTTTTTAAATGAGACGACTTCTGAATGACAACCTAATATATTTATTTTTTTAAACCACGTGACCGCTATTTGGTGATCACTAGTGAGGAACTCTCGGTGCATGGTTAGACTGAATAAATCTAACCGAATTTGTGGTTTCTTAAGCTTCAAATGTAAGAATGGTTGTCATGGAGAGGTGTCGTGCATGGCAATGAGTGACAATAAATATTAAATTAAGTAATTTAGTTTAATACGAACTATAAACTTCAAAATTAGTGCCTAATGGATTAATTATGGTAGTCTATCATTCAGTGGTCATGTTTAAATTGAAAATTGGGTAAATTGTAGATTTAGTAAGAAAATGTAATTATTAGGTTTATCGGTCTATGAAAAAATAAATCAAATATTGTCAGCCGTTTTTTTATAAGACCGGCCAAGAAATTGATTACCATTTAAGTATTTATCGTGTTAATCTCTGTCCCATCAAGACAACACATAGTTCTAAACAACGAACATTTAGATGACAAGAAAAACCAGGTCATTGTAGCACTTTGCACATGTGCATTTTCTTCCGGCTAGAATCAGCCAAAAATATATTTAACATAATAAAATATAGGCATGGGATGTGACCAGAAATTAAAATAAATTAGGAAATTTTTTAAAAATACTATTTAAATTTTTTTTTTTTTTTTGCAGGATTTTGAACAGTATTGTTTTCTACCTGTTTGAAGTTATGCAGTGATATTTCTTTTTCACGTAACACTTGATAAATTTGAAAATGAATCAATATCCACCTGGCCTTGTGCCAATGATGGTACCGCAACAGTATATGGTCATGCCAGGAGCTATGCAGCTTCCCCCTGGTATGGCTGGCCATCATCCACATGGATCATTACAACCTGCCATGTTACACCACCAGCAGATGGCAGCACAGGCTGCTGCAGTGTCGCATGCAGCAGGAGCACCAGTCATCACATCACCTGTGGTTACCTCAGCAGCTGCATTTGGTGCTCTAGGCATGGGCCATCAGGGTATGGTCAGTATATCTGGACTACCTCATCATATGACTGGAGTAGGTGGACCCATCATGTCAGTAGGAGGAGGAATGTCTGCTTTACACCAAGCAGTGCCTGGTGGCATTCCATCACCTTATGGGGCCCTGACCCCTCTATCAGCAGGCTCACCACTTCCAGCTGGACTGTTTGCACAGCAGCATCATCACCAGTTACAACAACAGCCACCTCAACATCCATCTTCTCAACTGCACCAGTTTCATCAGCTACAGCAGGCATCTCCTTCACCACAGCAACTCATTCAAGGTCAAGATTACCGTAAGAAAGATGATGATAAAAGGTGATTTGAGAATTTTTTTAATACCCTAAAATAAAAAAATTAAAATAGTTTTAAAATTTTAAAAACTAAGTGTTTGGTGTGTTAAAAACTCAGTTTAATTTGTCTTCATTCCTGAAAGTTGTACTTTTGAAATTACATATTTTTAAGACAACACCATCATTTCATTCTAAATTTTACTCAATTTTGTTTTAAGCAGTCGATGGCAAGCAGATCCTGAATTAGATCTAGATGAGCTTAATTTGGATGAATCATTAGTTGTTCTGGACCACTTTAACTCTGACCTGAATTTAGTGATTGATCAAGATGGGTAAACACTTTTTTTCATATCACTCTTTGAAAATATCTTAGGTATTTTTTTACTTTTTTAAAATGCTCTATTTTAAAAATCATTTTTATTCTTCATGATAAACATTATACTTTGATTATACCCATAGATCAATATCAATTAGATAGAAACTTAAATTTGTATGTGTAGGATTATAATAAAAAAAAATTTTATGCTACAGGTATGGGGCTACAGTTTTGAACAATCCGTCTGGTTTTTGTTTTACTTGGGCTGGAGCTAGAGCCACTTATGGAATTTGTCGGGGAAAGGTAATTTTCTGCTGTCTTTCTTAGTAGTTAACAGTATTTTGATTTAATTTTGAATTAGAGCTCAATAGCCTTCTTCTTCCTTTTTAATGTATAGGTTTTCTATGAGGTCCACATAACTGAGCATTTGCCAACAGACTTTGGAGATGACCATGATGAAACAGATCCCCATATTATAAGAGTAGGATGGTCTATTGACAGTTCATCATTTCAACTTGGTGAGTCACTAGATTTTATTTTATTGCATGCACATTAAAAGTTTCATTTGTAGATGATGTGATAGTTGTTGAGCAAACTTAATATTGAGATTGATAATTGAATTCAGATAGTTTCACTAATTATCATTTCAAGTTGAATAGGTTGTAGAAAACATTTCAAGTATCTACTAGGTAAACCATGCAGTATTTCTTAAATCCACAAGTTCAAATTTAAATTAACACATTGTTTTAGGTGAAGAGCCTTGGTCCTTTGGATATGGTGGAACTGGGAAGTTCTCTACCAATAATCGTTTCACTGATTACGCTGTTCGCTTTGGGGAAGGGGATGTCATTGGAGCCATGCTGGATTTAGATTCTCGTCCAGCCACCATCTCATTTATGAAGAATGGAACTTGGTATGGCATTGCTGCCCCACTTCATGGCTTTCCTGTTGGCAGTAAAGAAATGGCACTGTTTCCTCATATTCTCTCTAAAAATTGCAGGTACGTTCACACAATGGTTCTTTTTTTTTTTAAATTTATTGAAGAATTTTACCTTTATTTGTTATTTTTTAACATCTTTAAGATCTTAAGTCCTCTTTCTAATGGTGTGTTGTCTAAAGATTTTCCAAACTGTTATATCAACCTATTATCAAAATAGAGTAATTAACTTTCTGCAGCACTGATAAACTCTTTTACAAATGATTTTGATTTGGAAGAATGTTTTTGATTTTTATAGAAAGAGTTATATTTGTTAAAAACATAGAAAAACAAATGCAAGAATTGTCCTACTTTTAAAAAAAAGACATCAACATAGAGTTATGATTGCTTCAATCTCTTGGATATTGGTTCGACCTACTGCAAGATTAAGCATATAAACATTTAAAAATTATAATAACAGCTTAAGTGAACTTTAACTCATCTAAATTTGCTATTGTCATAATTTTTAAAATGTAAACAAAGAATAAAAACCAGTCATTGATCAAATTTATGCTAGAGTTCTTTAAATGAAATATTGAAACATTAAATCTTGAAATGTTGTTTTTTAAAAATAACAGTTACACTTTTAACATCAATACTTTGTTAATCGTAAACAGAAATAGTTATTGAAAAATCCCATGTATCCACTTGTTACATATGATGTATTTTTAGAGTATAAATGGAATGCAATATAGTAATTTAGTAGAACATGATTACTATTTCAAAATATTCTAGTTATCCTTTTGTGTTGTGACAAACTTGTTATCAAAAGTAATTTATACTGAAAGTTTGATTAGAATTAGTGTGTAGGTGAAAATAATTAATAGTGTAAACTATTAATATTTTTGTATATAGTGGTTTACCTGGACACTCATCTCTACTGATGTAATCATTTTTTTTTACTTAACTGAATTACAATACTATATACTGCTTTTCTTGTCTCTATTCTCAAAATAATGAAGTTTCATATATATTTTTGTGGAAGAAAGGCTGCTTTTCATCTTAGAATATGTTTAAAAAGTATTTCTTCAAATTTTGCATATCTTGTTTATGTTTGCATATGTTTAAAGTGATTAAATTGCTTTAAATTGCTATGTGCATACTAACATTCACATTTAAATACTTTATTTAAATAGTTTAGCTCCAATTTCACAGCAGTTAAGTAAATCTTCTGAGCGGTATCATTTACCTCTTATATGGTCTGCAAATGGTATGTCTGCAAATGAATCTTAATTATATCTGAAGGTAGTTTAGTGATACTTAGTTTTATTTATATAATAGATTCTCTTTATATACTTAAATATTGTTAATTATGTTTAATCTTTAATAACTGATTTTCAAATTATATTAATAAGTAGGTACACTATTGTTTAATTACAGACAAAGCCAACTCATTCTGTTTAATATCACTTAGAAAACATTGGGTTATTAAGGAACACTTTCCTATTTGATTATTAATTTTATATTATTTGTTACAAAATCTGTTTTAAATTGACAATTTTTTATCTGTGAATTGTGTTGTGATCTATGTTTATTGTTAATTTTTCTGTCTGAAGAACAGGGACTCAACAGTGATAAGAAAGGCAGTGTTTCCATTCAACCCTAACATGTTACATTGTCCCTAAGCAAAGTGTCTGTCTTTATATGTTAACAATTTAGTCTTAAGACTTCAAGTGAGATATACACAAATGCATGAACTTTCTTAACAAAGTGGCTTCCAAAATAACAAAATAAAATTATAAAATGTCTTGTGAAACCTCCAAGATAAATAAAAGAAAAACAATGGCCCTCTTTCCCCCATCTGAAAATTATTTTACATTCTGTATTTACTGGATATTTAGACACCATCGCTTTGTTGACCCTAAATTCATATTTAATTGTATTAATTATATCAGTTATTATATACTTTTAGGGATATATCTTCAAATGTTACCTTGAATCTACTAATACACCATTATTCATTTTCATTGTTAGCAAATTTGGCTTTCTTTTTCTATGGGCCCAACAGGATTCATAAATCTGCAATTGTTTTCTGTTATTTACATTCCAATAACAAATATAATGGAACATTATCTTGTCGTTGGCATGACTTCAAAAAATATGTTCATGCATGTCTTCCATGGGTGTTGATTGTGGTTGGGGAACTACTTTTCTACCACTAGAATTTTACCATGCTAAAGACAAAAAACCAGTTCATTTTTAAAAAGCCAGTTATTTTCTTCATGTCCCAATAAAGCTTTGTTAGTTTTTTTATAAAAACATTTTTTATACCCACATGTTCCTTTTTTTTCAGCTTACTATGTGATACTGCTACATGCATTAATTTACTGTTGAAGCTGAAACTCTATATTATTTATATTTATAAAAAAATGCATTAAGTAATTCAAAGTTAACTGCATCATTCAGTTTGAACATTACAACCCCACTTAAACTTAGAGGTTGTTTCAATAATTTAATTTCTTTACTAGCTAAATTTCCTTTGAGATATTTCTATTTTCTAGAATTTACAAAATTGTGTTTGTAGTTGAGTAGTGAATAGCACTACACTGATTAGCAGACGTCTTTTATTAAAGCCTTTAATTACTCCAGCACTGATATTTAAATTGCACACCTTTTATCCTGGATGTCCCTCTGTGATCAGATGGTAGCCTACCTTTGGGCTGTGCATTGTGAGCAGTATCACTAAAGATTGCATAATGTGGCCTGTGCTTCTTTCATCTAATCATATCTAGATTCAAGGTGAACTTTGGGCAGATGGAGGCCTGGTTTCCGCCCCCTATGGGCTTCAGATACATTGGACACCTGCAGTTGATGGAGAGAGTTAGGGGTATGACCCCGCCAGCCAGAAAATCAGACTGTGAGGTAAAGTTACAGGCACCACTAGTAATGAAGAGCAGACAAAGTATTATCACTTTGGTGCCAATTTATATAAAATAGTAATCCAAACCAGTTCTTGAAGGATATGTCTTAATTTTTTCTTGTCCATTTTTTTTTTAATTATATAGAAATATTATATAGACATCTTTCTCTTAAATTCTAGTGATCTTCATGCTGTGTAAAAATACTAGAATAATTAAATTATTTTAACCTAAAGCTAGAAGGCTTCAGTAGAACCTCTTTTATTTTGGTGAAACCTTGGTAAATACATATTTACATACCCCAGAGTTATCCTTGTCTAAATTATATTGTTTAAATCTCAGTTTTGGCTCAAATGATATATTAGGATTACACAAAGCTAATTCAGCTTTGTTAACTGTATCAGAGTAACAGATAAAAACCTTGGTAGATACTTATAGAAATTCTGTCTTGATACAGCAATCTATGTGCATAATTTTAGTCATTGTCTTGTATGTGACCTATTAGATAGTGATCTTCAAGAAATAAACATTCACAGATGTTGATTGTTGTAACACTTGTGATGATTCCAATGAATCCAGGACAGCTACCATGGCTTGAGTTGTGTACCAAATATTTGTTTATTTGTGTTTGATGTATGCAAACATTCACTTAACATATTTACTTTATTAACTCTTTACTAAGTAAATTTTCCTTTAAAAAAATGCAAATTGTTGTAATTTAAACCAAATAAATGTGTATGATAAATTATAAAATAAATGAAACTATAAATCTTAATAAAAATATCTGTTATTCTACCATCAATATACCCTTACTTTTCCCTATCTAATTTACTTATCAGTATGATTTGCACAATATTAATTTTACCGAGATTTTAGGGGTTCTACTGAAGCTTTTATTTACAGGGTCTGCTTCTTTCATGAAAGGCAACATTTAATCTTAACATTATTTACTAATAGGAGATTTGAAGCAAATAGAGTTGAAGAGTAATTGAACACAAAAATCCCATTACAGTAAATATTACTCACTTTAAAAACATTTTTTTTCTACTGTCCTCTTGATATCAAGTAAACTCTCTGAAAGAGTTTCTCAAATTAATTTCTTTTAAAAAAAAACAAAACATTTAAAACAATAACCATTGCCATAGGTGGTTGTACATACCATTTAAAAAAAAAAATAAGTTTGTTGGTTTTAATAAGGGAGTGGGAGTTAAGCAGTGTAAACAAAACAATCACATTCAGGTTCTCTCAATTTAATGACAACTTTCAAATAATCTTTCTACTGCTGTAGGAAGGCATAAAACAGTGTTGACAAATTATAGGTGCATCCCATAACTAAAAAGAATTATTATATCTTTTATAAATATGGCTCTTCTTTAGTCTTGAGCTATTCATTCTTATATTACTTTCTCTAAACTGTGTGGCCCACATATCTATCCCCTGTTTTTGTGTTACTATTGACTTTACACCTTACATTGGTATAGCTCTTTACAACACTGGCATAGATAAACCTTTTTATTATCATATATCCACCAGCATATATAAAGCTCAGTATATATAAAGCCCTTGATTTAAAATATTGATCTGTCTCCCTATTTTCTCCCTTGTTGAAGGCTTCCATCTTGTTTATGTGGCTTAGTATTAATCATTTGTGTTTTTTATCGTTTGAGATAAACCCCAGCGACTAACCCCTCAAAATATACAGCGTCACTTCATTATTTTATGTTCCAGACTTTTTACCTGTTTGATTCTCTTTTCACTCTGGAATTTTTTGTTTTGGTTTGTTTTTAAGAATAGAAAAGTTAAGTTAGAAACATTCACAAGCATTATCCTCAATGCATGCATGCTTTACCTTGTTTAATCTTCATCTGTTAAATAGTGACCATTTTCTCACAAACTTCAAAACATTTGTTTCCCATTTCTGTCAACTTAAAAGAAAATGTGTGCATGGTAACACTTCAAACAACTGCATCTGTTAGGGAAAATCTATACTGAAAAGTTTGAGTAGGGATATACTTTTTAAATTTAAAATGTATAAGCTCTTTTATAAAAAAGGTTATGAATTGGTTTTAATAAGTAACACTTAGATTATAACCAGATATATCTATATTATTATTCAGCTGGAAGCTTGGATTAAATCTGAAGCATTCAACTGTTGACCACTGAGTTAACATGTTTGAACTTATGTTTTTTTTTTTAAATTACTAGTCTTGTGTAGAAACTAACACTTTTTAAAGCAACGAATCTGATGCAACAGTAAATGCCAGTGGTACATTATTTATTGTCCATTTCAATTTGCATGCTTGTTGTTTTACTGTTGTAAAAATACCACCAGGATTTAACAGTCTTCAAGAGACCTGTTTGATAGAAACCCTCTGTTGAAATAATTACTAGAAATAGTGTCAGTCTTCTGTTCAGATTAAAATGGAACAATAAACATAATATACCTACTTTCATATAGATGCTATTTTCTTTAAGACAACCTGTATCGATAAGAAGCCCCTTAAATAGCAAAATCTCAAACATTGCCAACTAATTATGAAAGAAGACAAAAAAAAAATTCTGATCCTTAGAATTTTCTTTTCTTTTAATTTTTTTTTTTTAGTTTGATACAATTATCTTTATACAATTTTGTATTATACTTCCATATAGCTATTATTATCAGAACTAGACAAACTCTTATACAACTTTTATTCAAATGAGAAGTCAAGCACTGAGTCAAGCTTCAATTGTTAATGCTAACTAAAAAACTCCTTGCTTATATATGCTTATCATAGTTGTGAACCTGACTGCACTAGTTTAAAGCACAAACCATAACACAACTCTCACCTACAGTCATTTGTGTTCTTAACTCCCTTTTCTATATTGGCATTAGTCTTTTCACTGCATTTCTTTTCTATTAAATCCATCTTTTAAAGTATACCTTCTGTAGTATTACAGCCAGCTCTATGTGCTATCAGCTGTATTTTCCATTTTATTTATATATATTAACTATTGAGCTTTCCATTCTCTGAAGTATTTTTTATCCCCCAAAAGTTTTTGGTTGCCTACTAATTTAAAAAGTTATTACAAGTTGAAGAAATATATCTTTTTTTAAAAATATATCTAATATTTTTTTTTAATTATAAATTTATTTCTGTTGATCAAGCAGTTCCTTTTTGAACCAATAGAAAAACTATTTATGCCAGTCATGCCTCTGAAATAGTCTATACTTAAATATAGTCAAACTATTTCTAAATACCCTACTCTAGAATCAGTTGTAAAAAACAGATCTATAATTAAAGCTAAGTTGACATACACTTGAGATGATAATGCCAGCATAATTGTCCTCAAATTTTTTAATGCAAAAACTTTGTCTCTCTGCTCTAACAATGCCCTAAGTTTAGTGTTTTTGTTTTTAAAAAGTGATTAAGGTACATATAAAACCAATTATCATTGGGTGAATCTCTAAAATTGCCTTTAATGTTTGGTTAATTATAAGCCAGTAAACACACAGCAGCAGTTTATAAGTTACATACACTTGAAGCTCCCTGTTTTATTGTTGGTTTTGGTTGTTACAGATTGATTAGAATGTTTATAGTTTACTTGTTCCAAATAACATCTGTTTATTAGATTGGTCATCCATCTTTGACTATCTTCTTTTCTGAAGCTTAAAACAAAATGATTGCACTTGTGTATTGTTTACCGGTACTTCTGCACTTTGCTGCTTACAATCCCTGTGAGGAAGTTAGGCTGGGAGAATAAATTGACCATAAAAAGTTGACATGCCTCGTCTCTAGTGTTGAATATTGATAGACTTTTTATTAAAAAATCGCATGATCAAGTTTTTTTAACATCAGTGTTGTCATTAGTGACATGACTTTTTTTTTTAAATTTTTTTTTTACTCGTTTTAAAATTTTATTTAATGGTAACTGTTTTGTTCTTATACTTCATTTGTTTTCTTAATTACTGCTTATTTTATTCTTTTTTTTCTTTCTTCCTTAACAAATTTTGATCTAATGAATGAAGTGAGACTAAATGTAAATGTGGGTGTATTTCCAGATGATCATTATTGTTGGACTTCCTGGTGCTGGGAAAACCACCTGGGCCATCAACATGCAGAAAACACATCCTGAGAAAAGATACAACATCATTGGCACTGATACCCTTATTGACAAGATGAGGGTCATGGGGCTCCCCAGAAAGAGGAACTATGCAGGTCGTTGGGAGGTGCTCATTGATAAAGCTACCAAATGTCTGAACAAGTTCTTCACCATGGGTGAGTTTTCACTTATCTCTATCTTTAACCATTAGCTGTTAGTGGAACAAGCATGATGTCGGTAATATTAGGACTTGGGCTATACATTATATATTTCAACACTTTCCAACCACTGAAAAACACCGCATTCTGATATGACAGTACAAGACATTAAAAAAATCATGATAAAATAGAGTTGGAGAAAATGTATTTTTCAATATTCAAGTATATATCTATACAATAATTATATACGATAATTATATTACTAAACTTTAATCTCTCAATAATATAATGATAAATAGAAATGGATGCATATGAAGAACTCAACATTCAAAATGAAATAATTAAAATATTCTTTATTCTCATATTTAAACACCTAAAAGTTAAATGGATACACAATGGAAATGAAATGACACAATTGGTAGAAGAAAAAAATGTTTACAAATTCAGAAAATTAATGTTTTAATTAATTTAATGATGTAGAACAAATTGTCGCCATCATACAGGTTTGTTTTCTTCAACTCCTTCAGCTTGAGGTTGTCCTATTCTTCAAGATAATGAGTTAGATTTGATCAGTTGTTTTCACCGTGTGTGTTATAATTCTTGTCTACTATTCTTTTATGTCCAACTTTTCAGCTGCTAAAAGAAGAAGGAACTATATTCTTGATCAAACCAATGTGTATGGCTCAGCACGAAGGAGGAAAATGAAAAATTTTACTGGCTTCTACAGAATTGCTGCTGTGATTCAGCCAACAGATTCAGAACTTGAACGTAGATCAAAGAAAAGAACCCAGGAAGATGGTATGCTTGACAAATAGATACAATAGACTTAGATAGCCTCATTATATTTTGTTGTTCCATAAGTTGTTGCCACAGTTTTTATACTGATCTAAAATTTTCAAAAATGTTTAAAGTGAGATGGATTGATGCCATACTAATGTTAGCCCCTAAATTGTTTAGGTAAAGTGGTACCATACTAATGTTAGCCCATAAATTGTCTAGGTAAAGTGGTACCATCCTAATGTTAGCCCCTAAATTGTCTAGGTAAAGTGGTACCATCCTAATGTTATCCCCTAAATTGTCTAGGTAAAGTGGTACCATCCTAATGTTAGCTCCTAAATTGTCCAGGTAAAGTGGTACCATACTAATGTAAGCTCCTAAATTGTCTAGGTAAAGTGGTACCATCCTAATGTTAGCCCCTAAATTGTCTAGGTAAAGTGGTACCATACTAATGTAAGCTCCTAAATTGTCTAGGTAAAGTGGTACCATCCTAATGTTAACCCTTACATTGTCTAGGTAAAGTGGTACCATCCTAATGTTAACCCTTACATTGTCTAGGTAAAGTGGTACCATCCTAATGTTAACCCTTACATTGTCTAGGTAAAGTGGTACCATCCTAATGTTAACCCTTACATTGTGTAGGTAAAGTGGTACCAGAGTCAGCAGTGCTGGAGATGAAAGCCAATTTCTCCCTGCCAGAAGATAGAGATAATTTATTTGACAGGATAGACTTCATTGAGTTGCAGAAAGATGTGGTTCAGCAGCTTGTCAGACAGTAAGTTACCTGCTCTATTTATTTCTTCACAGACCCTATTTTTTCATCTCATTTTACAGAAATAAACCAATTAGGAATTGTCTATAAAATAAAAACTTCAGGTAGTTTATTGAGAATTATAGGAATACAGCTAAATATAGTTCTTACAATGATCTCTTAAGATTACTTGATTTGTATGTTTTGGTTTGTTATTTGTAATGTTAGGCCTGGTATTAAGTCTTGTATTCATACAAGACTCATGAGATTAGGCCTATTTGCCTCATACTAAATTAATAAATATATTTAAATAGCACTACATAATAAAACAAATATTGGATTGCTAATTACAAAAATGTCTTTCCAACTAAAATTGAAAATTCTTTTTTTTTTAATAAGGATCATCTTTAAATTGATACAGGTCCATTCTATTTTAAAAAAGTGTTTTAAGTCATGCTAACTCTTTTATATACATCTTAAAAGAAAATTAAAATTCTCACTTGTTTGTGCAGGTATAACCAGGAAGGCAAGTCAAAGCCTAGACAAGATAGTCAACAAGGCAGATTTGAAGGAAATAAGAAATCGGTAGGCTATAACCTTTTTTCCCTCATAACATTCATTAATGTTTTTGAAAGTGTTATTTGATGAAGTTTAATTTTTAAGTTTCTAACTTAAACCAAATATTACTTGAAATGTAAATAATATATGCATAAGTGTTTGGATATAACAAATGAAATAAGTAATTACTTATTCAGCATACGTCAATATCACAATTATGTTTTTCCAAATAGGATCAGAGACAACCATTTGGAAGTTATGGCTCACAAAACTATGGACGATCTGGATCTACAGACTCTCTAGGCAAAAGAGAACACTGGTATCCTGACCAAGACGAGCCACCAACCAAACGCAATAAAGCAGATCCTGGCAGTGCTTTAGACCTTCTCAAACAACAGTATGAAGAGGATGACCGTCAGCCTACATCCACTCAGCAAGCTGGTATCAGTGCTAGGAAGGCTTGGGATGCCAACAAAATCAAAGAGGAGGTGTCCCCAACAGTGCCCACATCACAGTGGCCTCCTGCTAATTTACCTGCAGGTTACCCGGCGGGTCTTATAGCCTCCCATGCTGCAGCCTTCCAGCCTGGTTTGTTGGGTGCTCCTCCCCTACCTCCTGGGGTGCAACTGGCTTTCCTTCCCTCCGGCATGGCTGGCGCCCAACCCTCTGAGCTAGCAGGGCTGGGTCTCGCTGCCAAACATGGACAAGAACATGCGGTGGCTCATGCACATGCTCAACTGGCCCAGGTCCAGCTGGCTCAAGCTCACGCCGCGGCCGCAGCTGCTGCTGCACAAGGTCAGGTTCTGGTTGACCCGTCCAAACTTCAGGCTGGAAGTCCTTATCATTTGATAACACAGGCCACGGGGCAAAGTCTGTATGGAGCAGCACCTCCTGGGTATGAAGCTCTACAACAGGAACATAATCGTCACGCGTGGCAACAAGCAGCAGAGCAGTCTCACTCAGCACACCTGCAAGCCACGCTCCAGCAACAGCAAGCGCAGGTGGCGCAGCAGGTAGCCAACTGGCAGGAGGAAAACCAGAAGGCCCAGGCCAAACAGTGGCAGCAGGAAAAATCCTGGCAGCCAGATTGGCAGAGAGAGGGCAGGGACTCTGACAAAAGAGGAGGGAGAGATTCTTCTTACAACAGTAGGCCTGACTCTAGAGACAAAGACAGAGAACGGGACCGCAACAGGGATTCATCCAACTATGGATACAGTAGAAATAAAAGTGATAGGGGGAACTATGGAAGTAATGATCGCCGTGATGGGCACAGAGACTCAGGACATGACAGTGGTTCATGGAACAATCAGAATTACGACTCTGATAGACCTGATTATGGATCTGACGCAGGTCAAAAGTCTGATAGACAACGGCGACGGAAATCAAAATGGGATCAACCTGGAGAAGAAGATGGTGCAGCCTCAGATCTTATCAAGCAAGAAGCAGGCTCCGAGAGATCAGGTCAGAATTTGTTTAGCCAGCCACCCCCAGGGTTTCCAGGTCCACCCCCCTTTTCCTCAGGCCGGTCTGGTGGCTCACAGGGGAGCAAGTCCAACTCACCATTTGATATGAATTTCTCACGCCCCCCACCACCATTGCTGAGTAATCTAAAAGACTTTGCTCCTTCAGGAAGCACAGACACAAAGCCCATGGCCAACAGTGGAGATGGTCTGCTTGGTCAAGGTCCGGGTCCAAGACCATTGATTCCTGGACTGCAAGGACCTGGAGCCGGCCAGTTCAGACAGAGAGGTTCCTTTCCTGGACAGCCACCATTTAGACATCCATCCCCAAGTGGAAATGAAGTTGCCCATCCCAAGGGTAATGACAACAAAAGAAAGTCTGAACAAAGTGCTGCCAACAAGGGCAGTGATGATGAATCCAGTAAACGGTCATCTCCCAAACCCCTTATAAAATCTGAAGAGCCTGGCTCAGTAGACAAAAATAATTCCAATAACCAGTCACGGGGTGGCCCAGGTAAACCTGGACTGTTCCCCACCCCAGATGGTGACGGAGGTCCCATGAAAGGACCCAACTTTAGACCCAGAGGTCCGCCTGGACTGATGGGAAGATTTCCTGGCCCTCCAAATGGCCCACCGCCACCATTAGGTGGCCCAGGAATGTTAGGTCCTGGACCACCACCACCTGGATTAGGTCCTAGGCCACCTAGGGGTCCAATGGGCCCTAGAGGACCTCCACATGGTGGACCTTTAGGTGGACCACCTAGGGGACCCATGGGTGGTCCACCAAGAGGGCCCATGGGGGGCCCACCCCGTGGACCAAGGGGCCCAGGACCCTGGAATCAAAACCGTCCTAGGTTTGGCCCTCGTGGACCTCAAGGTCCACCCAGACCTCTGTTTGATGGACCACCAGGTAGGTGGCCAAGACCACCAAGATAGTCCCTCCCTCCCATGTGTGTGCCATGATTAAATGTTTCTAAACAAGTTGTTGATAAAAATGTCACAGAAACATTTCCTGTGGCATTGTAAACAGAGATATATGTCCATAATTTTTTAACTGAAGGCATAAGTAAAATATTTTCACTAAAAATTGCAATCTTTTAAGTATACTTTCTGTTTGGATTTTAGTCTAGTGTTTTAATTTTAATACCTAATTTTATATTTGAACACAAGTGGGCAGTTTTGTGATTTTTTTTTTTAAACTGAATAAAATATGTTATGAAGAAATGTAATGTATGTATACAAAGTCATGATTTTAGAAATTGTTTTATCCTTTTTTCTCACACACCTTCAAACAATTGCTTTATGCATCTTTTAGAGTGGATCAGATCCAAAAGTTGTTGTAGAAGATTATTGTGGCTTTCATTTTTATGTCAATCACCTTCCAAAGCATCTCTTGTAACCTACCATTGTATTATGTAAGTTTGACTCAAACTTAATTTCATGGTAGAATTCATATGTATGTCATTTTATTTATTCCATTGTTCTAAATCCCTTAAGAAATAAAACTTGTTTAAAAAAAACTTTTGTACTGTGGACATTTTTTAAATAATAAAATATCACCTCTAGACACAACAAATTACAACACCTACTGTAGATGTTACCAATCTTTTGAATATTGTAATAACTGTTCTATCATCTTAGTAGCTCATCATTTCTCTTCTGCACATGTTAACAGGATTTGTAACTCATTACTTAAGTAAAAAACTTATTTAATTTGGTTGCTGAAGCTGCTCTGGTGGCTTTAGTATCTATTGGGCAAATGAAGTAGAGTTCATGTTTCTTTACATCAGCATATGAAAGCCACTTTTACTTTCCCCATAAGACTACACCGTCCCACCTTTTTGTATTGTTTAGCATATTGTTTCTGGAATTCATTTCAGTAATTTTATTCTTTCATTCAAGACCACAACAACCATTTGGTAGCAAAAAGAAACAAAGGTTCAATGATTACTATCTCTTTATTGAATCTTCACAGTGACATTGGCACCTCCAGTGTTGGACCTTGTTTTAGACTTGATCATAAAAGTTTTAAACCAATCTGTTCATCAGATCTACATAACATACCTGTACAACTGATCCAAATGGAGGGCCATGCACTACAAAACTGAAACAGTTTGTTTAACCAGCCACATATGGTCATGACAATAGAATATAAAACAATCAACAGTCCCAGTTACCAACCCTACATCTCAAGTAAGTCAATGCCCAGTTATATCATAAACCCAAGTCTGAAAAAAATTGATTTCAATTATCTAACAATCCAAGGAGTAAATTTAATTATTCTCAAACAATTTTGTAAAATATGAAAAACTTGTGCAGAGAGATAAGTAGGGTAGGTTTTCTTGTTAAAAAAAGTATTGCTCTCAAACTTAGCACAACCTTCATCACCTTTAAGCTGACAGAAAATTGAGCAACTACAACAGCTGAAACATAGAAAACATTCATAGTATGATGGAAAACATTGTGACTATCAAGTTTTGTGTAGGAAACAAATCAAGTTTAATTTGATATTTACAAGCAGTAAAATTATTTGATGATCTTCAAATATTTTTTATAACCTTGTGTGGCCAAATAATATTTTTTTTGTTTGGGATTGATCAACAACCGGAATTATTGCTCTTTGAGTTATTCACACATTTTTTGATTGACAGATTTTTTAACCTGCAGTTATTTCCCTTTAATACATGAGTATTTCATGGAAGTTGGGGGGGGGGGGGGGGGGGGGGGGAAAGAAGAAAAGGTACATTTCTCAAGCACATACCACCAGATTAACAGCTTTAGAGACAGCTGAAACAAACATTACTTCATTTGTTTGAATTATTTTAAAATCACAAGCTAGTATTTCAAATTAATGAATGGAATGGTACTAAAAACTAACAAGGTTAAGTTAAAAAACGGGTGATCATTCATGATAAGAAAAATGCCATACTAATTTAAAATAAACTTGAATGTCAGTCATGCATTAAAAATATACACAGTTCTGTATGAAGAAAAGATTTGTTTTTTAACCACAATTGCCAAAAATTCTTTGCACAAAGGGAAATAACTAAAGGGGGCACAACCAGAGTTCAACAAACTGCTAAATATTCTTTAAAACAATTGCTGTCTTAAAAACTATGGTAAGATGTGTTTTAACACAAAATTTATTACTATTAAACAAAGTTTTGAAAGTCAAACTTTCTTCACTTTTGTGGCTAGCCTTTTTCTTTCTTTCATATTTATGATTTACGCACCATGATTATCATGAATATTCAAAAATTAGTTCTTTGAACCAAAACATATTTTTGATAATTGGTTTAGACAGCCCATAATAAAAACGTTTTATTCCTACAAATTTTAACAAGGCTAAACCAGGGGTCGGCTCTTTTGATATCAAGATGCGGCTCTTCAGCTCCTTGCACAAATACTAATAATCTTAATAAAAAAATAAAATATTTGAAATTAAAAATATATTAGAGGCTCTTTAAAATCGGGGAAATTTTGAAAATTGTAACTTTTGGCTCTTCCGCTTCAAAAGGTTGCCGACCCCTGGGCTAAACTGTTTCCAAAATTTCCCATAGGGCTTGCAATCTGCAAAAAGATTTAAATATGATAGTGATTGCAGTTTGAAAAAAGATATAAATATATCACTGATTGACAATTTTCAGACCTTATGGCAACCACTGTGGTAGCTAACATTGACAATATTAATGGGTTAGCAGATGCTTTTACACAACACAATGTGTTATTAGACACCTTTACACAAAAAATGTGTGAGAATAGCCTCTAGTTTGACTACCTTGGTATAAAATGGGATAGGTTGCTCACAAACATGGGATGTGTTGCTCACAAACATGGGATAGGTGGCTTACAACAAGATAATTAACAAACATACAAAGACTCAGTATAGACATTGATCCTAATACATGTAATGCAAATATGCACAATTTGCAAGGTTTTCATTAAAATATTTGAAACAATTATTTCAGGAATAATTTATAATAAATCCATTTTTTTTTTTAACTTATAGACATATTTGTTTCATGAGAGAACTTTGAAATACCTTTGTATTATCCAGTAAACATTCAAAGATTATTAGCAATTAAAACAGATGAATAATGTGTCATTATGAATGAGCCTGTCTGGATTAAGTCACTGGGGAGATAATGATAGGCAGTAATGCAACAGCCAACAGGTTGTTTTTTATTAAGGTATGAATTATGAGATTAATGGCTAACAAGCTATGTAACATTATGGATATGTTATATTACATTACTCATACATGAATTCTAATTTTTTAAGTGTGTCCTTAAATTACAACATGAAGTACTACATATAGTGAAATAGACTCCAAAAAAATATATCATAAAACCAGCTCATAGATGCTTTCTTTCTAGACAGACCAGTACCCTTTTTTGTGCAAGTACTACCAAATCCTACAAAAAAAAACAGGAAAACTTGTGGCAGTAACACACCCAGTGTGACTGTTAGATCAACACTAGAACTAAGCTAAAAGTGTAATGACCAATATCATATCAGCCATTCAAATGCATTGAAAGACCTAAGCTAAACTTCAATGTGTAATGGCCAATATCAGCCATTCCAATGCACTGAAATTATTAGCTCATAAAACAAAGCATCAAAGTCAAACTAGAGGAGACAAAATTTTGTCTGTCAGTATTGCTTGAATTGTCACAATTAGGGAACTGGATTAAGGTTAGACCTTGTGCAGACACACTTAAAAAAGTTTTAATCAGACCTGCTGAATTTCTGCAAGCAGAAAAAAAAGAAAGAAAGAAAGGATCTTTATTAGAACTATAATTCTAGCATATAGGTTATAGAGTCATTACACAGCAGAGGCTTATACGTCTGAGATTACTTTTTTTTTTAAATTTTTAAAAATGAGTTTGATTTAATCAATCTAATTATTCTAATCATACAAATGTTTTCTAAACAAATGACTTATTATAAATTTAATGTTCATGATGCAATACTAAAAAATTCTGCATTAAAAAAAATTATTCTTAATTTTTTTTTTAAATTGTATAAAAAAAAACTAAACTTAATAGTTAATAGCTATTTTGTAATTTTGTTTTCTAAACAAAACAAAATATTTTGTAAGCTCTATTGCCTCAGTCTAAAACAAATGTTTTTCAGCAGGAATGAAACAAATCATCACCAAATATTAACAAAGACAGTCCAGATTGGGCAGCACAAAACATGAAAAAAAAAAAACAAAAAAAAAAACCAAAAAAAAAAAACAGCCCAGATTAGGCATCAATCAGCAGTTTTTTTTAGCAACCAAAGAATTAAAGAAGTTAAACAAATGTCCTGTCCTACAATTGGAAGCACCAGTTCCACTACCTTAAAAATTATATGAAACAAATATAATAACATTAGTAGCTAGGACACTCAATCTACAAATTAATAATTAGCTTAGTTGATAAGCAGACCACATTAACAAGCCCAGCTTGCTTTCATTTTTTTCTTGACAGTAAATCTTGTCATTCATAATATTAAAGTAAATAAATATAAAAAGAAAAAGTAAAAACAATAAGCTCCTTATAGCACAATTTGAACTTTATTGAATGAAATTTTTTTTTACACGAGATTTCATTAAAAATTTCTGATAGATTTTTGTTTTAAATATGTCCAGCTCCTAATAAATACAAACACAATTAAACTGTTCATTTTCTTAAAGTTGAATAGGTTTTTAGTACTCGATATTAAAGATATATGAAAGTATATTATTCAAAAATAGTAATTCTGCTTTTATGGCACTGAGTAGGATAAAATGAAAAAGCTTACAAGCTGTAGTAAAATAGATGAACCAAACTTTAAAACAAAAATTCCTTAATCTTTCAATGAATGTAATAGTTTCCAGTGAAGAATAAATAAAATAAAGTGGGCGATACACAATATATGAACATTTCTAATACTGAATATGTTAACCTACTATTGCAACACACTAGTTATAATGTTACATGAATATTTGGTTTGAATACACATTTTTTAAATATATAAAATTAGTGTAATTCCACAACATAAGTAGATAGAAATTACATGTACAAATATCAATTAGGAAAAATATCTTTCAAAAGATTGCTTGCAAAACAAATAGTAATTTAAATCTTTTCTTTCATTTGAATGTTAGATTTGCCAAAACAATAAATAAATTGAATTATGAATTTAATATTTTAAGTTAAATTAAGATTTCCAAATTGATTATAATTCCATTTTAAGTCTGAAAATTATATTTAATTAGAGATTATAAACATTACTGATTGCTTGTTTTTGATCCAGAAAAAAATGTGAACTTTAGCAATTCAAGTTAGAATTGTTATTTACAAAAAGATGATGAAATCAAAGGTAAACTCTTGGCAAGACTTGAAGTAACACAGTATCTCTATATTGTCTCAATGATGGCAATAACATGAGCAAGCAACAATTATTTGACAACAACGACATGGCTGAAGGTACAGCTGGCCGCCTCGTTTACTGGCTTGACGTAAGCCACAAGTCTCCTAGCAACAACAAAACCCCAGCAATACAATACACATCAAGGCAGACAACTTTTGTCTGTTGTCAGAGAATTAGGAGGAGGAGTGATAATGAGCTGATGAGCTTTTCAATGTATTAGCATGTAACATCAACAGTTGAAAGACATACTTTGAACAACGACAAACCTTAGGCCATAAGCATGGCCATCACACGTTAAATAACGACAAACCTCAGGCCATTAGGATAGCCATCAAAACCATGTTAGCGTGCGGATTATACACTGTGGTAATATACGGCTGAAGCTGTTATGCAATGTATAATTAAAACACACCCCCGTGAGGGTAGGATCATCAGCAGGATGCCTTGAAAACAGAGCAGGACCAAGTGCGTTGGCTGCGTGGGTACCAGAAGCAGCTCTGAAGACGGGGGTTGTGAGCATGTAGGCGGAGTGGTGTCAGTCTAATGCAAGACTTCATCATAAGTAATCTGGCTGGAATCCCAGGTAGCTGATCAGCTTGCGGGGCAGTGGCAGGTGCTTGATTGTCTCAGGCGGGAACGTGTTGAGTATACGCACGCGACACCTGTTCTGGAGACTCCCTCGCACTGGGAGCTTGTAGATCTGTACGTGGTCTATGGGGGTTTCTAAATCGTTAAGGACGATGGCCATACGGCTGCCGCATTCGGATAAAACAGGCATGTAGTTGACTAGGCAAGAGTGCTGGCCACAGGCGTAGCGGTGGTACTGTATACAGTGGAGGGTCTGGGCCGAGTCCCCGTCAAACACGTAGATACTGACATCAATTGGCTGGCACTTCCTGGCCTTTTTCTCCTTACAATGGCAGCCGCTGGTGATCATGACAGCAAAGATAAGATGGCCGTCCCTGGAGTACTTCAAGTCCTTCAGGTTAGGGTTTAGACTAGAGTTGAAGTCATCCACTCTGGAATTGGTCGTCATGACCTCCCAACTCGGCATCCGAATCAGGCTTAAGCTATTGTCCTCGTTTTCACTGAAACTGGTCACGGCTATTCTGGAGGTGCTGAATCTGGGGTCGAAGACAAACAGGGCGTGGTTGTAGGCAACGCTGATCTCAGACAGCAGCTCTTTAGTGCTCAGCTTGTACAGCTGGAAAACAAAACCTGTGGCGCCAATACGAGTTGTCGGCATTTTGATCAGACACAGGGATCCATCCGGTGAGATCTCCCCCCTCAGGGCCTCGTTGACAAACTCCACCCTCTGGTTACCGAAGATGCCCAGAAATTTGTTGGCTTTCAAATCTATGAGCCCAAACTGGGTCATGAGGTTGCGGACAAGATGGAGGATGACCGTCTGACCCTGGCAGCAGAGGACGCTGTTGACGTGGAAGTTCTGGATGGAGGAGAGGTGGGCTGGGATGTGGTTGTACTCAAAGTGCTCGGCCATCTTGGTGAACTTGCTCTTCCTCCTGAAGCTGAAGAAGGGCTCTGATTTGTTGACGTTCAGCAGCCCCTGCCTGTTGATACAGAAGGACGGGCTGCAGTCCTTGAAAACAACACCATTGCAGGTCAAGGTCGTTTCTGAGAAGGCTGCAGCCACTGGGAGAATGGAAAATATTTTTCATAAAAAAATGGCTTCAGAAAAATATTTTAATTTTTATAAAGTGTAGCATAAATTCTTGACCAAGTCGATACCCAAAGTCACATCTAAGGTAGTGACTACCTTGGTCAATTTGTAACATCCACATGCCCACATCCACCCACAACGACCTGTTACATCCACCCATTGACATCCACCCATTGACATCCACCCACAACGACCTGTTACATCCACCCATTGACATCCACCCACAACGACCTGTTACATCCACCCATTGACATCCACCCATTGACATCCACCCACAACGACCTGTTACATCCACCCATTGACATCCACCCACAACGACCTGTTACATCCACCCATTGACATCCACCCACAACGACCTGTTACATCCACCCATTGACATCCACCCATTGACATCCACCCACAACGACCTGTTACATTCACCCATTGACATCCACCCACATGCCCAGCTACATCCACACGACCTGTTACACCCACAAGACCAAACCTGCCCACACGACCTGTTACATCCACCCACAACACCATCCCCACATTCACCCACACGTCCACCTGCACCACCACCACCCCTCCTCACCTCCATGTCCATTGTTCCACTGATCCAGCGAACACTGGTGCAGCAGAGACCAGGGGCGAGCACTCTGAACCTGCTTGTTCAAGTTGGCAACTACAGCACTGGCACACATCAACCCATAGTTGCCGTTCCTGGATTCCTCCGCCCCCATTCTACATGCCCTGAAAAAATATAACAGTAACATTACTTTACAAACAGTCCATTTCAAACATCAAAAATAAAGATTGAACTTATAAATACATTTGAAACAAAACACCATAACACCATGTACTTTTCACTGAACCTAATCAAATAACATAGGCTGTCAGCTCGAATACATCGCCACAGTGCCGCCAACCCCTGACAACGTAGCCAGCAGTACAAAATATTAACCTACACTCAGCACGAGCCAAGTTTTCTACAGCCAAAACTGTCAATACAACACTATGCATAAGTAAAAACAAAAAAAAAAACAACAAAGAAACAACTAAGACTAGAAGGAAGGTTTGGTAGTGTCCTGTTGTTTTATCCCATCATGTGATGACAAAAAACACATTTTGATACCAAGTTTACAAATTCATAGTTATTTTATCCCAGGGAGTAATCAATATGGGTAAACATTACACAGAAATAAAAAGGGAACAACTAACTTATCAGGAGAACGTACTACAAAAACACCAGTGGATACACTACGTAATTTTCAGTGGACAAGAAGAAGGCAATACTAGTTATAGCAAGCAGCCTACAGGAGCCACACAGTGGACGGCCACGCACTATTGGACGGCCATACAGTAAAAGCCCCCCACACACTTGTGGACGGCCGCACACTTTTGGACGGCCACACACTATTGGACGGCCAAACACTATTGGACGGCCACACACTATTGGCCGCAGTATTTAGCACATTGTTTAAATAGGTATCGGAAAGGACGGTCAAACATGATGAATTGGTCATTGGACGGTCACACATAATGAACAAATCAATGGACGGTCATACATATAATGAACAGGGCAACTAGACGGCCACACTATCCAACAAATGGACGGCATCATTATCTAATTGTATCCCATAAATAGAACAGAATAGGACATGCAATAACCAGGTGTGCGCTATGTAACATTCGTTGTCTAACCCTCATTAATCCGTTACTCAAAGTATATATTTAGATCTTCTTTGTGATAGTTAGACTGCTACTAATTTTGAGCCGGGCTTATGTAAATAACTATCCAGTCCAAGTTTTATTGATGCGGCTATGACATTCCGCCCACGTCATTACAGCTGTTAACTTCTTAAATTAGGTCAACACGTACAACGGGGGTGATTATATATAACATTCATGGTTTAGAGGGGGGGGGGGGGGGAAGGAAAAAGGGGGGGGGGTCCTTTTTTCAATTCCTGGTCTGGTAGTTTTCAAAGTGAAATGTTGGCCTACTCATTAATCATACTCCATGCTTTGTTTGGATTAGGGTTAACTACGGCCCAGGGGAACCTTCACATACAATATGGGTTTTGTTAACACGAGTGGGGTCCGTGCAACAGGAAATTAATCTTGGTTATATAATACTTCCCTGTTAGTCTCGGAACAGATTAGCGAAGGACTAATTAACCCAACACAGACCTAATAAGAAACATAGCCTGTTCTTTGCTTCAATTTCAGTGTGAACTTCTTTATAATGTAAATCTAACATAAGTAGGTGCTGGGTCAGTAGTTAAAAAATGACGGGCTGAAATTATAGCCAACTAGGTTTATAATGTTAATCATAGTGATGTGAGCTGTTTTCTTGCCAAATTTTATTGCCTTGGAAATTAAAACCTACAGGCCATTGGGGATAATCTATATTTGAAATAAAATAAAAATCAGCGGTGGTTACTAAACAAACTTGGCTTAAATGTAACGCGTAAAGTTAAAAAACAAAAAAGCCATGCGAAAATTGACCTTTGAACTTATTGACAACTCACCCACAGGGCAAACACGCCTCCTGAAACAGCGCTGTAAAAATACCGTGACAGCTCATCGCTTGCTGCCCTTGCTGTCTGACAGCCTCGCAAACAACAGCGGTAAACACAGGGGTTAACCCTGACCCCTTCTGATGGCTTGATACTACGGTGAAACCCCCTTAGACTTGTAAGTAGCAATCATCTGAGATTATAACCCCACATTGTGTCGCAGACGACACGGGTCACGTGGTGTTTTTGTGCGCACGATCAGCACACAGAGCAAAAAAAAACCGTCCCGAACAATGTGCTCCTTCGGTGAGTAGAGCGTCGTTTTTGTGTGTGTTTACACGCGTAAGCCAATCAGATTCGCGTTAATATTTACCCAAGACGTATGTCTAGTATTAGCCAATAAAAGAAGGGATAACACAATGCACTTCAAAAATATCAACATTGTCTAGAGTTGACGGCCTAAAGGCTAGGGCTAGGCCTATATGAGTTAGGGAAAGTTTACCAAACTATTTGGGTAGAGATTATAAAACAATGTTGAGTTGTTTTTTTATAGGCTATAGGCTACAGCAGGATAAGTTAATGGGTTGATTGTTAGTTTGTATTACAATTAGGTGGGCGTGAAGGGTGCCTATGATAATTATAGGCTACTAGTGTAAGGGGGGGGGGGTCGTTTAAACATGATGTCACCGTTTTGGGGTGGGACGGAATTAAAACGTAATTTTTAAAATGAATTGTTTAGGCAGCTATTTTAAAATTAATAGTAACAACAGAAATAAGAGTTGTCAAAATTATCCTAGCCAGCTAACAATGGAGCTATATGTGTTGTTAGTCATTAAACCCTCTGTTGAAGGAAATAATTTTATTGACCGAAATTAGAGTTTCTAAAGAACATTTAAATGGGATGGGGGGTGCTTTACACAAAAAACAAACAGCTTGACGTTTTTAAGAATGACCCCAACGCTACAATAGGCGTCTAAACTGTTAATGAACTGTGGAATTCATTAAGTAATGTTTTTCTTTTCTGTTTTATTTTATTTATTTTTTTAAATTTTATTTTGCGAAAGAAATATTTTTTAGGTTTACAATTCACATGGTCAAAAAAAAAAAAAAAAAAAAAAAAAAAAAAAAAACAACTACTTAACACCACTTCCAGCCTGGTACAGTTTTGATAGATTGTAAAGGATTTCGGGGGAAATGTCTACCAGGATTTCAAGTTAAAATATACCTCTCCCTCCGGCGATCTAATTAAACCTAGTGATGAGAGTGGGTCTCATTAGTGCGCCATCATTAAATCGTAACACGTACACTGGGCCCATACTTTTCTTATAACCACAGAGCTTACTACACTCTCTTACATAGCCTACATACAACAGAGCTTACTACTCCATCTTACACATCCTACATACAACAAAACAAACCAAACTCACCCCCATCCCCACTAAAATATATTTAAAACATTTTTCTTAATGAGGCTTGTCCTTCGACTAATTATCAGTGACTTAATTAGCATAAAGGCTGTCAAATAATGCAGGCGCAAGTGAAGTGAGCACTTGATTCAGATATAAGCGACCATTGATGCAGACACAAGTACCACTTTGTGTCACAGAGTTTGTTATTGCACAGAACATGGACGTTTGATGGTTAAATAAGGGGGAGAAACTAAAACCCATCGTTGTCACAGTCACGTGATGTAGGTTTGTGTGTACAACCAAAGTTAACAATAACAGCATGACCTAACTCCATAACCTCTTGATCATGTTTTACTTATTATGAACACAAAAAAAGGGACGCAGTTTCAAAGGGAAGCAACAAAGACTAGTAACAAACAAGGGAAGCAACCAACATGTGTAGTAACAAACAAGGGAAGCAACCAACATGTGTAGTAACAAACAAGGGAAGCAACCAAGACTAGTAACAAACAAGGGAAGCAACCAACATGTGTAGTACCAACAAGGGAAGCAACCAAGACTGTAGTACCAACAAGGGAAGCAACCAAGACTAGTACCAACAAGGGAAGCAACCAAGACTATAGTACCAACAAGGGAAGCAACCAAGACTGTAGTACCAACAAGGGAAGCAACCAACATGTGTAGTAACAAACAAGGGAAGCAACCAAGACTAGTAAAAAACAAGGGAAGCAACCAACATGTGTAGTAAACCACGAGAGAAAAAACCCGCCCCAGTCACGGACGCAACAATTCAATCAATTTTCGCGAGTGAATAGCTGAGTGATCGATAGTGACGCACGTCGCATACATTAGAAAGCTGTTTCAAACGTGTACGCCCCTCCCCCCCCCCCCCCCAACTACCTTGTAAACAGCACTCCGCCAACATAGGGACTTGCATGATTGGACGGTGAGTAGACAATGCCGAGTGAACGACATTTTAATGAAAGGTCAAGGTTTCAACCTAGTGTTTCCTGAGTCAATTCAACGCATGGAATGAACCTGTTGCATCAAATGGCATGCCTCGCAAACAACGGCTAATTTGCTCGATTACTTCCCCTGCTATAGAAATCTGACAAATGTGCCATGCAAAGTACTGCTTTTGTTCAGCTAATGTATAATGAAGTAAGTCCTATTGTATGTTGTATAATGTCCCTTTGATGTTGATGACCGTAACTGGTATGAGGAAAGCTACTCTAGTGTGTTGGTGATGATATCGTTTGTGACTTCCCTTGTTTATGCAACTTATGCAAAGTTATCTCCCTTTCTGTTTGCCATTCTTTTCTCTCCCTGCGTGCTATTGTTCCCTTTACTTCAACAAAAAAAAAAAAACACTCGTTCATCTAATTTCCTCTGTTTCCCATTAAAATTAACCCCCATTAATCTGAACGTCTTTTGTTTTAAATGAACAAAACAACACAATGCGCTGAGATTACACACAGATACATCATCAGGGGGTGGGTGGGGCGTAGTCTGGTCACATGACATCAACTCCACAGCTGATATCTAAACACTTTGTTTACCCAATCAGCTGCTTACAGTTTTTATAGCCTACATCTATCCACTGTTTTTAACCGGGGAACAATAGCTGAAGGGGGCGGGGAATGCGGGGGGGGGGGGGGGGGGGGTTGAAGGATGCCTAAGGGATTCAAGGCTTCAAGTTGCTATGACAACGCTAATTGTTTAGAAACAAGATGGCCAGATGTAAACATGTACACGTGTGGTGGTTTACGGAGGGAACGGTTACATTTCTTACACACAGGTAAATGTTTTACACTCAAGGTGACTGAAGGTATTCAGTTTTAGCCAGGTAATATCAGGTAACTAAAGGTATTCAGTTTTAGCCTGTTAGTATCAGGTAACAAAGGTATTCAGTTTTAGCCAGGTAATATCAGGTAACTAAAGGTATTGAGTTTTAGCTAGGTAATATCAGGTAACTAAAGGTATTCAGTTTTAGCCTGTTAGTATCAGGTAACTAAAGGTATTCAGTTTTAGCCTGTTAGTATCAGGTAACCAAAGGTATTCAGTTTTAGCCTGTTAGTATCAGGTAACAAAGGTATTCAGTTTTAGCCAGGTAATATCAGGTAACTAAAGGTATTGAGTTTTAGCCAGGTAATATCAGGTAACTAAAGGTATTCAGTTTTAGCCAGGTAGTATCAGGTAACTAAAGGTATTCAGTTTAAACTACCAGGACGTGTAACTTCCAACCCAAACAATACAGTTTGAAGTCCTGAAATTAGTGCGGGTTTGGGGGGGGGTGAGTAGAAAAGAAACGCCAAACTTAAATCTAGCTGAAGCTCGTTAGATCTGATTTATCTACACTAGAGGTCCCAGGCGGACGTCAAAGAGAGAGCTTGGGATTATCTTTAATCTAATTGCCACCTTACCTCACGCTTTAGTAGTCTAAACGATACCGCACCAAAGTATCGATAACGGCCAGAATACACCGATTACATTGATATCCTAGTGCTACACGACAACAGCATCGATACCAGTCAGAATACACCGATTACATCGATATCCTAGTGCTACTTGACCACAGCATCGATACGCTTTGAGAGCCATCGAAACGTGAGGTGTTTGGTGAGCCGTGTCCGTGGTGTCACGTGACCAGACCAACCGCAGCAGTGACACAACAACAGTGTAGAAACCCCGTTCACGAGACTAGTGGGGGGGGGGGGAGTAGGGAAGAGATGGCAGTTGGGGAGGATTCGTCATGCATGAGCAGGTCACATAAACAACTTCCAAAGTTGCTAGACATACAAGGAGTCGTCACTGTATACATGGGCGGTTGGTGTAATTACCCCAACATCTATACATTTAAGCCAGGGGTTCACAGGGAGATGAACCTGTTTAGGGAGACTCGGACCAGTGCTGGGGGGGGGGGGGGGGGGGGTGGAACAGTTTACAGAAACATACAATCTACATAATTAAAAATATATTGATATAATTAAAGTGAATTTGTGTAAAATGTTTCGTCTCCGGGTACTCGTTTTAAAAAGACGTATGATATGCTATCTATTTATGGAATGTTTTTGTTTCTATGATGCTTCTCTCGTCTGTTGCTTCACTGTCTGTGCGGTCACTCGAAGTTTCGAGCTAAGCTTTTATTACGAGGCAAGCTGGGGGTGATAGGTAATGTATTCGGCTGTAGGAAGATACTGTTGGAAAGGTTGTTTTTTTTTAAACAGCTGCTTTAAGACATGCAATTAATTCCATAACTCAAAACTTCAGCATAAATGAGTGACTGTATCTCCAACTATCCCCACCACGAACTGCCTCCGCCCACTTCTTCCATTCTCCACCAGCAGTGATTAAGTTCTCCCGTCAATAAATTCTATGCAGAATTCAAGTTCAAACATAAAGAAACTATTCTTTTCAATTTTTTTCTTGCACAAGTCGTTTCAAGGACAGGCGTGAGAGGGGATCACGTTTGTGTGTGTGTGTGGGGGGGGGGGGGGTAGAGATCATCGGAGCGTGAAGAAAAAAACCTGGGGGTGGAGGGTAGAGGCAGGGGTGGGGATATCAGAGCTGTCAGCCGACGTGAAGTCTCGTGACAGTCATGCTGCAACTGGTTATCTTGGTGTGGTTTTATTAGCTGATACAGGGCTGTTCTGTGTCTGAATAAACAGGGCTGTCTAGTGTGTGAACAAACAGGACTGTCCAGTGCCTGGATAAACAGGGCTGTCCGGTGTCTGGACAAACAGGGCTGTCCAGCCTGTGGACACATACGGCTGTCCAGTTTATGTTGCAGCGTGAGCCACGCGTGTATGAAGTTGTATGGCAACCCAACAAGCATAACACACGTATGATTTGGTTACTTAACACAAGCAAGCATAAGATGGCTGTATCGTGTGTCATCGTGAGCTTCACGTCTGTCTACAGACATGACTAAAGACATTCACACATGCAATGGAGAGTAGGAAAGAGCTGGTTAATGAACTACAGACACGTGGCCTGTTTTCAAGGGATCCATGATGGTTCCTAAAAACTGTACCTTGTGAACTAAAACAGCTCGTTATAAAGTCACCGAATTCTAATCCGCTCTTATGTCGATGGCTAATTAACTTGGGTTTGACATTAAAATATAGTTGTAAAGATTCATACTACACGAAAAGCGAACTAGTACGGGAGAAGACTATAGAGAAAGGAGAGCATAAAAAGACGTCCTTAACTTCATAAGGAAAAATGATGCATGATTTCATATTAATGATTCGAATGAATAAAAAGTCAAATTAATAAAAGGAGTGTACACAGATAAAAATTAAATCAAAGCACGAAGGAAAAAAAAAAGACCATTAAAATATAATTTGAGGATGTGGACACCACTCATGAAAATATAATGTGGACATGACTCATTAAAACAGAATGATCAAAGGACGTGGACAAAGCTAATTAATTTTTTTTTTGTGTGCTTGACGTCACGACCTTGTACAAAAACAGGCCCAGACGGGGATGAGGAATCTCGTGTCTATTTAGATGTTGACAGGTTGGACACGTCTAAATATAGACATGTCACAAATGTTGGGACCAAACAGACATTCTTAGATTTCATGGGCTGGAGGTTGGGTAACATGGACAGTTGATGTAGGGAGGGGGGGGGGACTAAACAGACATTCTTAGATTGCATGGGCTGGAGGTTGGGTAACATGGACAGTTGATGTAGGGAGGGGGGGGGACTAAACAGACATTCTTAGATGGCATGGGCTGGGCGTTGGGTAACATGGACAGCTGATGGGGGGGGGGTTGTTGGAGGAACCAAACAGACATTCTGAGATTTCATGGGCTGGACGTTGGGTAACAGACAGCTGATGGGAGTGGGGGGGGGGGGGGGGTACAGGGGCGACTAAACAGACATCAAAGTTTTTGGAGGGGGGGGGTAGGTGTTGGGGGAGAGACAGTGTGTGTGGAAGAGGGTAATATTTCTTAAGGGGTGTTATGTGAGGAATGTGTATTTCTGAAGAGGATACTGTTATTGTTATGTGTGGAAGGGAATTAGGGAGTGGGGTTAATTTGTGCATGGGAGTGCAGAAAACGTACGAAATGTGGAAGGTGTTAAAACTTGGTTAATCTGGATACGTGAGGTTGGGGGTGGAGTGGTGGGGTTGGGGTAAGGAGGTGTAATGAGTGTTAAACTTTGTTAATCTGGAGGGAGGGGGTGCTGCAAAAGTAATGGCTATTATCTATGACGGGGTGACGGGACGGGACGGAAACGTGGAGTATAGGAGAGGGAAGGGGAGGTTGGTGTGAAATCGTCGGAAACTGCACTGAATGACGATATTAAATGGTGTAGCAAAAAAGAAAAAACAAATCCCAAATATTACAAGTAAACTTAAAAGCACACAGCACTCAGAATGACTTAAAAAGTAATTTATGTGTGAAATGGAAGAAAATGCATTACCTTTTACGTCGGCGGTTGGCGAAAGGTGCCAATTTAAACATTGTGTCTGTCTTCTGGGGGCGTCACACAGTAAAAAATGTTTCTTCAAAACTTATTAATGTTTGTTGTTATTCTGTCACCACAGTGTTCCAACACTCTAGAGATCTAGCTAGACTCACGAGTTTCTATTTCTTGTTGTTTTTTTTAATGTTATTTTCACTTGTGTAAAAATTTAGTTAACCACAGCAAAAACTAGTCTAAACTGTACAGAGAGAAAAAAAAGACTTAAAATTTGCGAACGGCCACCGCTTAGATGCTAGATGTCTAATCTTCTAGGTCTAGGTCTAGGCTAACACGCAGTAGATTTTGTGTGCCTAAGTACAGGTTTAAAAATAAACAAGGTCAGTATCATAAGCTTGGTTTTTTACTCTAGCTATTGAAGTAGAATACACACGACTCTATAGAATCAGGCAGATAAAACACTGGCACGTTCTTTATGCCGGGCTACGATATACTAACTGTGATGGATTATCTGGTCAGCGGTAAACCAGTGGTTAGCAAATTAAAAGATTAACTGCCAGCGAAGGGTTAATCAGGATGGGCTGAGCTGAAGTTTAACCACCAAGGAAGGTTTAGCTGACCTGTGTCATCCGGTAAAGGTTAACCCGATGTTCAACAATACACTAAAAACATATCGAGCACTTAAGTTTAGACCATAAAAATTTCACGATGAAGCAAACGCACCGTTAAACACAGTTAAACTCATTGTTGCACGCGTTTCAATAGCGGCACCAATCCTAAACCAATCAGTCTTTCGTAAAGAAAACAATGGCAATACTAAAAACAAAAGATTTTTTTTTAAACACGGTAAACTATCCGTTAGGAGACCAAAAGCTAAGCAGAAGACTAACAGTAACAATCGCAGCATAAAACCAACAGAGCAAATCCACGAACCTAACACCAAACTAGAACAACGAATGCGGCGACGCGTCTCGTCTAGACAACACGTGCAACAACGTCCGAAAAATCTGACCACACGAAAAAAACACTCAGCCACACCGGTGAACTACAGAACCACCGCAGCCTACCGCATGTAAACATCGTCTGCTTCCGACAGGGGCCGTGAAAACAAACTTTGAGAAGCGTGCAGGTGTGAAGCATACGTGTCTGGTGTACGTCCCGCAACGGTCGAGGCAGCAATGTCAAATCACGTCTGATTATAGGGGCGATCACTCACGTGACAAAGTCGCCCAGATTTACACCTGCTGTTCTCGGTATCGATTTCGGAACGACCATTCATGGGGTATCACTAAATCTAGATCAATACCGATTTTTTTAAATAGAGCGTATCGTCCACCGATTTTTAGCTTCAATAATGGACCGAATTTTCCGATAAAATCCGGTCCATTCAAAGTCAACCCCTGTTCGCGCAAAGTGTAACAAAAGAAATATCTAAAAATCTATTTTTAAAACAACCAAGGAATCAAAATGACTGTATGCCCGAATAGCCTTCACTCGTGACTAGACTTGTATTTCATAGTGAAACTAGTTCACAGATGTGATACCTATGTGCGCGGAGAATTTCGTTTGTGGTTTTATTATGTTGGTCTGTAATTTAGTATATAGGCGTCGTTGTAAAATGCGGTATAGACATTATATGAGCTAAGAAAGTAAAATAGCAAACTAGCCAAGGAGCACTGCAAATATGGGCAAAAAATTACACAAGCGCTACAAGGACGGGGTGCAAAGTTATGCTGATATTTACAGAAGCACACCAAAGATGGGATACGAACGACAGCATCACAGGCAAGATGGATTAAAACCAAAAGCTCCAATGCCAAGATAGGCTAAGAACGACATCACCACGGGCAAGATGGGCTAAGAACAATAGCACTAGAATAAATATGGGCTAAAACCAATGCCAAGATGGGCTAAGAACAATAGCACTAGAATAAATATGGGCTAAAAACCAACAGCAAGATGGGCTAAGAACAATAGCACTAGAATAAATATGGGCTACAACCAACAGCAAGATGGGCTAAGAACATTAGCACTAGAATAAATATGGGCTAAAACCAACAGCACCAATGCCAAAATGGGCTAAGAACAATAGCACTAGAATAAATATGGGCTAAAACCAATAGCACCAATGCCAAAATGGGCTAAGAACAATAGCACTAGAATAAATATGGGCTACAACCAACAGCAAGATGGGCTAAGCCCTGCTGTTGTTGCAGACGGGAATCGAATTTTGTAATTTCCTTCCCCATCATTTCTAGACTAGACAAAGACAAAAATAGACCCCGAACTATCGAGATATCGACTCGAGTGACGCCGGACTGACGTCATCGCCTAGCAACAGGAAAATAAACGAATATCTAAGTTCGATCAAGAATAAGCCTGTCTGTTATTGACTTCGATCTGACACAATAATTTACGACAGTAGAAAAAAGTCAATTTATATCTTGCTGGTCTATACAGGGTTGATTTCACGCAAACTGTGGGGCCATACAGCCTGTGTCATGTTAATTTCAAGGCGACTTTGTATGCATGAGTTATTATAGGGATTCGGGGAGAGGGGGAAAGGCGGTGTATAGCCAGATTTTTTTTCTCAGTAAACGACCAAATGTTTTTTTAATGTAAAGTTTTTTTCAAATACATGCCACTATTGATTTGCGTATTGATAAACAATTGTCCGTAACTAGAAATATATTTATTGATTGAAAAAAATATATTTTCGCAAAAAAGAAACGACACTTTTTGTAAGCCTCGATTGAATAACATAGGGGTATGTAATTTATTGCTAATGTTGTTGTGGTGGTTGCTATGGTGCTGTCAAGTTTGTTGTTATGATTATTGGTATGGTGTTTATTGCTAGCGTGGTTTGTTGCATCGGTGAATGTTGTGGTGTTCGTTGCATGTGAAGGTTACTACAGTAATAGGTACCATCCCTATATACCCCTAGCAGTTTACAGTAACAGGTACCATCCCTCTATACATCGAGCAGTTTACAGTAATACAAAACCCTCTATACATTAGCAGTTTACAGTAACATGTACCATCTCTCTATACCTCTAGCTGTTTACAGTAATAGATATCCCTCTATACATTAGCAGTTTACAGTAATAGATATCCCTCTATACATTAGCAGTTTACAGTAATAAGTACATCCCTCTATACATCTAGCAGTACATTAACTGTTACCATCCTATTCATCAAGCAGTTGATAATATAAAGAAAAAATTAAAAATTATTTTAATTCTATCTTTAAAGTAACATGGATATCTTAAGAGCCTTAAATCAACTTCCACGGTCTAAACAGTCTAAATAAATAAATGGGCTCACCCGTTTAAAAAAATCAAACGATGTTCATTTTATTAAAAACAAATCTACAAAAATAGTATATTTCAAAATGTTAACAGTGGGTTAAAAGGCATATCAAAATAGAACCACTCTCCATGACTCCAAGAAGTTAACCTGACTGATGCAAGACTCCTTTTTAAAAAAAAAAACGTAGTTGTGCAACATACATATTCTAGGAACAACAAGATCTTAGAATTGAATAGAATTCACGAACTGTTCAAAACAACACGACCCGTACAAATTCCCAAAAATGTGTTGGGGAATTTGAACGACGAAAATAGTTCTTTGTTGAGTTTCTTCAAATGGAGATTCGACCTAGACCAGGGGTCTCCAAACTTTTCAGTCCGAGGGCCGCATTAACTATCAAATTTCAGTTCGGGGGCCAGTTTCTTCCAGGCATGTCTTTGATTTTTCTGGGCAAAGTTCCTCAGCCATCACCAACAAACGTTTTTTTCCGTGGACAAAATGATCTCCGCGGGCCGGATAAGAGGACCTCGCGGGCCGCATCCGGCCCGCGGGCTGTAGTTTGGAGACCCCTGACCTAGACGAAACGTTTCTTTGTTGAGATCATTTGGTTTGATATTTGACCTAGATTTCTCCAAGAGAAAATACCATAACAAAATAATTGGGTCACGACTAAAAATAGACACGTTTGAACCAATCCTCAAAGGTCACGGGTTAAAAAAACAGCACTGAAATCTTTAACCTTTTCTCAATAGACTTTTTTTTTAACCTGCCCTGTATACGAAGCTAGACTAAATGTTTATCCGCAGTCATCAAACGTTATGAAAAGGCTGAAGTTTCATCGAAAGGTAAACAATCGTGCTACTTTATGCAAATGAACTACGAACGATTGCATCAGCTGTACGGCGGATGAGGCCAAGCATGAACTTTTACTTGGGGTCACGTCAATCACAAGACAAGCCGCAATCATCGTTTCAAATTTCCATGACATTCCAGTATCTGGCGCAGTTCAACACATGGGTCCATTGTATCAACAAACATAATTTAAATCCTAGATCTACATACAGAATCTACGCCTTTTAAAAACATCAACCTATTTAACCAACCATGAGAGAATTTCAGAAAATGACATAAACGTTTCGTTATTAAACTAAAACTATAGCCTGCGGCTGTACACGTGTGTGTCAGTCGAATAACTCAACACGCGCATATCGTGTGTGATTCTGACCACAGTAAAACACTACTCACGCTGGAGCCAAATCGAGGCCACGGGACAAGAAATCGATCGAAGCCGCTAGATCTAAGCCCAGCTGGGGAACTGATGGCGCACATCGGCACAACACACAAACTTCACCGAAATATATTTCAAGACTACACTGCATCGATTCCATTCTAACGTTACTGTTACACCTATATTAAACTATTAATCTATAATCTCAACTCTAACCACTTATCTAAACCTAGAACATTTCTACTTAGTTAAAAATTTGAATTTAATAAACTATGAATATTTGAATTTAGACTCACTAAAAATAACGGACGACATATATTTGAACACGGGCACACACACACAGCTAGAAGGTGAGCAGCGGAGTCCAGGCGAGGAAACACAGCTGGCAGCAGACACACGTCCTGTCCACAATGCGAGCAGACGACAGAGAACAAACACGTCCCCCCACACAACGTTTGACAGTTCGACAACACGGATGAAACGAGGCCGTATGACTCAGACGGTCGAGGGCAATCCTAGCCTGCCTCCTACTGAACTCGTCTGGGGTGGGGGGCGGCGTCACACCCAACATAGCAACGTGTTCACTGCCTTCACACACTTTATTTTGTTTACATTGATCCTTTTGAAAGGAACACTGTGATTTATAATGTGGTTATCTTAAAAAGTGGGATTGGATGGTGTCGATTTACTTTGAAATATATATATTTCCGAACATGTCACGTTGGCGAAATGTTAACCGGAAAAAGGCCAATGTCTAACGAAAGTTTTAAATGAGAAAGTGTTAAAATTAGAGTTTAAGCTTAGTTAACAATACGCTATTCGTCAGCACAAATCTCAGCGATGGCGTTTTTCATACTGCCGAGTGGTGATGAATAACTAGTGTCGAAACGTCAGCTGTGATTGTAGTTGTCCTTTAATTATAAGGTTATATTCACACGTTTTAGTAAGTAAGACATAGGAGAATGACGCAGCAGGTAGCAATGTTTTCTTGTAGCACCCCCAACACTGTGACAAACATCACAGCTATGTACTTGTTTATTTCTTCAGCTAAATGGTAGGTACATGGCGCCAACAGTAATAGTCAGCGGTCCTCACACATTTTTCCGGTGACCCGCACAGGTCATCTCCATTGTGTCACCGTGTCTAGCTAACAGCTCCCATAAAGCTTTCAACTAAAAGTGCAAGCTAAAACAACGGTTCGTATTTCTGTCATGTTATATTTATTTAAATATGTGTGTGTGACAACATACTTTATTTCTGGCATTATAACACGCCATCATAAACACATGCTATCTTGTATACAATGGGGGAGGGGGGCGGGGGGCTAGACAAATGTCAAGGCGTGATTGTTTAATTTAACACGAGCTCGTACATCTAGACTTTCTAGACGATACAAGCCCAAGTCATGAATGTATCCACTCAGTTGAGCTACTCTGAACTTCTAGTTATACCTGCACATATGAGAAGTGTTCTCCTTAAGTCAGCTCTTTTAGAAGGCGTACCTTTTCATAAGTCATACGACTTCGTAAGATGACTGATTCGTAAGTCAGCTGACTCAAGAAGTCATACAACACCAAAAGCTTTAACTTAGCTTCCCGTTGACATCTTCATACGCCATACGAATACACACCGGCCATACAACTATCTACATAAGAAGACAATATTTACACTAGATTATTTTTTAAAAACAGAGGTGCATGTTTCGTGCATGACGTTTATTAAGTTGACAGGCACACAGCAAGCATCGGACCAGGTAAGAACAGATTTGGCTGACATGCGCATGTTTTTTTTTTGTTTTTTTTTTGGGGGGGGGGGGGGGAGGAAAAGAAAGAGACAGAGGGTGAATGGTGGTCAGGGGCGCCTCGGTTAATGAGTTAATCCGTTCCGAGACGGGCATCGTTAACCGAATTCTTTCGGGGGGGGGGGGGGGGGGGGGGGGGGGGAGTGAGTTAGGACGCAGCTATTACACGTTCGCTCACCAATACAAAACAAAACAACTGTCCAGATTTTTTCATTAACTGAAACAATTGATAAGGGAGGGGGGGGGGGAGGGGTAAACGTTCGGTGACCAAGGAGGTTCCACTGTGTTATAAATAGTGTGCTAAGTGACTTGGTTAGGTGCCACAACACACAGATGCTGGTACCTGGTACAGGTAGATGGCAAGGTAAACAAAAACAATATCAAACTTAATTATTGTATACATTGTTTTCTACCGCGGCTAATGATTAATTAACATTAAGTTATGACGCCAATTAGGCGGTGATGAAAGGAAATAATGAATTTTGCTTCATCACCCCCCCCCCCCCCCCCCGGTCACCTTATGTGAAGTGGAACTTAATGGTGGCATATTAAGGCGAACAAGGAACTTTATTACCAAATGACTTAATTAATTAGCCATTGGTGCTAGTTTTGGAACTTTTTTCAACCTTGCTACTATTTTCGGCATGCAGATATCACTGGCACATGGGCGCCATCTTTAACAGTGACCCCCATTCCCCCACAGTAAACACGTTACTGGAAATAAAAACTGGAAATACTATAATACTCTCCATAAGAAGCAACATCAATGAAGTTTCTAATGTCTAGCTGTAGTAAGACACACATATTTCTTAAATTACACTAGTCACAATATACTATTTGGCTAATAGAAGTCATTTTCCAGTAACAACGACAAAAAAGAGATCGTAAATGACGTCATGCCATGTAGACGACCACCCCTCCCGACTCTAGACCATCACAAGTATAAACTCTCCCCCCTTCCCTATGAGTGTGTGATGCAGAGGCGTAGCGAGGGGGGGGCGGGGGGGGGGGGGGGACATATGTCCCCGGGCGCCGACCTTAGGGGGGGCGCCAAATTGAAAGTTTGAGGGGGGGGGGTGAAAATGAAAAGTTCGAGGGGGGGGTGCAAATCGAAAGTTTGAGGGGGGGGGGGGAAAGAAAAGTTCGAGGGGGGGGGGGGTGCAAATCGAAAGTTTGAGAGGGGGGTGCAAATGAAAAGTTCGAGGGGGGTGCAAATCGAAAGTTTGAGGGGGGGGGGGTGCAAATGAAAAGTTCGAGGGGGGGGGTGCAAATCGAAAATTTGCTCCCGAGGGGGGCGCCAAATTGAAAGTATGTCCCCGGGCGCCGGGAAGGGTCGCTACGCCTCTGGTGTGATGTCGTTATTGCAATAATTACGTATTACGTGTCATATAAGCCTTTGACTTTAGTATTTGTTTCCATTGCTTTGTCCATCCAAGAAACAAGCTACAAGGCAGCAGTTGTTTGATTTTGGAGTTTTCTCTCCTAGATGGGTTGCTGTCCCCAGCTATCGAACCAAATAAAGCACTGTTTCGCTTCACTTAGAGGTACACTCATAACCATGGTTGACATATTGGTACCTTATAACGGAAAAGGTACCTTATGACGGATAAAAAAAAGTGCCTAACCCCCCGTGTATAAATAGGTGAACTCCTACTTTCATGTTGCCAAACAAAGGGACTCTACTCCCAACAAAGCCCCGCGTGCCTTTCGTTTTTGTCCTCGTCTGTCCACACTAGCTAAACAATAAAATTCAAAAACTAGACCAGCTATTTTTAGTAACAGGCGCTGTTTATAGCCAAGCGCATCCGATATGCGCAGTGTGACCCGGTGACCGACCAATATAATTTCACCTGTCCTCTCGCGACACGCGACGTAGTACACGTCACGCTCCGACTGTGTAGGGGAGGGGAGGGGGGGGGGGGTGTTGAGATGGGAGTTGGGGGGTTTGGAATGTGTGGCGAACGCTCCCCAATTTTACTGGTGTTTTCCCCATCAATTTCCCAACCGAAGTTGATTGCGTAGGATCGAAATCACGCACCTTGTCCAATTTTAATTATCCGCAATCCACTTAGTCATTGAAGGAATCCAGACGGCTAGCCCCAACACGATAAACAAAACACTTTCAGAACAATGGTTAGTTAATTAAAATTGACTTTTGGATCAAGCTCTAATAAAATCACGTGACACAATGCAATAATCATTATGTTTACATAAGTTTTTATAGTCGTATAATGTAAGGTTATATTTAGGCCAAAACATTTGGCTTCAGTGATGCTAAACAACTAAATTTTACAATTTAAACCAAACTTAACTGGTGTAAGGGTTAGGCTATGAAGATAGGTCTTGGGTCAAGAATTAGGTTTATGGGAATAACTCTGTGAGAGAGAAAGAGAGAGAGAGAGAGAGAGAGTGGGGGGGGGGGGCTGCTCAGCAATGATATATCTATATCACGTATATCAAGAGATAAACTTATGTCGAGCTAAAACTATTGCCTTGAGGGAAAAGGTGATTATAATTAAGGTTAAAAATCTTGATGCCGTGGAACAACGAAATAGCGTGTAGTTTGAAAACATAAGTATAGAATGTAACAGTAACATTGGGTGATTCTTGTAAACATTCAGCTACTCATGAACTTCTAGTTGTAACTGCACAAAACAAAAAACTATCTTATGTAACAAGTTTTGATCAAAATCCTTCTCATAACCACCCCAGCTAGTACACCAAGTCTTAATAAAAAAAAATCATGTGTAGGCCTATAGACGTAAAGAACATCAAACAACGGGGACCGTGCCACACAATGGTATCAGCGCGTGGACCTGTTTTTAGACCACCACAGAACAAAGGGACATAACCCAGGTCTTAGCCAGGTGTTTCGGTGTGAATAATGAAAAGCTAGCAGACGACGAGGCGCGGAGGTTGTCACGTGATCCTAATACACAATAGCTGAAGTTGCATTTTTTTTTACGGTATCAGGGGATAGGATCGATGCTTTCAGAATATTCTTTAATACATTCGGACACAAACATAATTTTTTTGAAAAAAAAAATAACACTGTATGTGTATGTGGGATTGGGGGGGGGGGGGGGTCAAATCTCTACATTTAGACAACCCTCTAAACAGCTTTCGTTTTGTGTCGTGTATGTGTGCACCATAATCACATACAACAAAGATGATGATTGGTGTGTGGTTGGTTTGCGGTTGGTGTGTGGTTCATGTGTGATTGGTTTGTGGTTGGTCTGTGGTCGGTGTATGGTTGGTGTGTGGTTGGTGTGTGGTTGGTTTGCGGTTGGTGTGTGGTTGGTGTGTGATTGGTGTGTGGTTGGTGTGTGGTTGGTTTGTAGTTGGTGTGTGGTTGGTGTGTGGTTGGTGTGTGGTTGGTTTGTAGTTGGTGTGTGGTTGGTGTGTGGTTGGTGTGTGGTTGGTTTGTGGTTGGAGTGTGGTTGGTCTGTGGTCGGTGTATGGTTGGTGTGTGGTTGGTGTGTGGTTGGTGTGTGGTTGGTGTGTGATTGGTGTGTGGTTGGTGTGTAGTTGGTGTGTGGTTGGTCTGTGGTCGGTGTATGGTTGGTGTGTGGTTGGTGTGTGGTTGGTGTGTGGTTGGTGTGTGATTGGTGTGTGGTTGGTGTGTGGTTGGTGTGTGGTTGGTGTGTGGTTGGTGTGTGGTTGGTCTGTGGTCGGTGTATGGTTGGTGTGTGGTTGGTGTATGGTTGGTGTGTAGTTGGTGTGTGATTGGTGTGTGGTTGGTTTGTAGTTGGTGTGTGGTTGGTCTGTGGTCGGTGTATGGTTGGTGTGTGGTTGGTGTATGGTTGGTGTGTGGTTGGTGTGTGATTGGTGTGTGGTTGGTTTGTAGTTGGTGTGTGGTTGGTCTGTGGTCGGTGTATGGTTGGTGTGTGGTTGGTGTGTGATTGGTGTGTGGTTGGTGTGTGATTGGTGTGTGGTTGGTTTGTGGTTGGTGTGTGGTGGGTGTATGGTTGGTGAGTGGTTGGTTTGTGGTTGGTGTGTGGTTGGTGAGTGGTTGGTTTGTGGTTGCTGTATGTGATTGTTGTGTGATTGGTGTCTGGTTGGTCTGTGGTTGGTGTGTGGTTAGTCTGTGGTTGCTCTGTGGTTGGTGTGTGATTAGTCTGTGGTTGATGTGTGGTTGGTGCGTGGACCTACTTAAAAATAAAAATGTACCGTAAACTGAAAGTACAAACAACACAGATTAGTGAAGTGATTAAAATAATTATCCCCCCTCCGTACACACAAACGTATCTACTACTAAACTATAGACCGTGTATAGAGCGGGGTGGGAGGGAGGGGGTATTAGCTCTTACACGAGAAAAGAAAGATAAGATAAAATAACCCGACCTCAGATAAAAAAATATACGACGGTTATTATAAAGATTTGCTCGCTATTTTGGACACACATATCTGACGCTATCAGCAATTTTTTTTATGTATTAGATTCGACAGCTTTCCTAGATCTATTTATAGCTTCATCAAAATAGACCCCTCGCCATATCGGTCGTGTAAGACTTATCGGCAAGGGTTTGTTTTCTATTCAACTCTATGTTACAACTCTGGCCATGTAGATCTAGAGTTGTCATTTAGTGGGAGACAACTCTATGTTACAACTCTGGTCATGTAGATCTAGAGTTGTCATTTAGTGGGAGACAACTCTATGTTACAACTCTGGCCATGTAGATCTAGAGTTGTCATTTAGTGGGAGACAACTCTATATTACAACTATAGCCATGTAGATCTAGAGTTCTACGTCATTTAGTGGGAGACAACTCTATGTTACAACTCTGGCCATGTAGATCTAGAGTTCTACGTCATTTAGTGGGAGACAACTCTATGTTCCAACTTTGGCCATGTAGATCTAGAGTTGTTATTTAGTGGGAGACAACTCTATGTTACAACTCTGGCCATGTAGATCTAGAGTTGTTATTTAGTGGGAGACAACTCTATGCTACAACTTTGGCCATGTAGATCTAGAGTTCTACGTCATTTAGTGGGAGACAACTCTATGTTACAACTCTGGCCATGTAGATCTAGAGTTCTACGTCATTTAGTGGGAGACAACTCTATGTTCCAACTTTGGCCATGTAGATCTAGAGTTGTTATTTAGTGGGAGACAACTCTATGTTACAACTCTGGCCATGTAGATCTAGAGTTGTTATTTAGTGGGAGACAACTCTATGCTACAACTTTGGCCATGTAGATCTAGAGTTGTCATGTAGTGAATGAGTCGGCGCTATGGTTCTTGTCAAATACTTCGTCGACTCATATATTGGATTAGTGACGTAGAGAAAGCTAGGGAGATAAGGGTGGAAGGGGGGGGGGGATAGGGCGTCGAGACAAGTGGCTGTTCATGGTAACATGAAAGGTGGGGTCAGGACAAGGGTGGGGGTCAGGACAAGGGTGGGGGTCAGGACAAGGGTGGGGGTCAGGACAAGGGTGGGGGTCAAGAGGTCAGAAGTAGAAGAGGACGAGGGGACTTGTATTGATTTTTTTTATTGACAATTGGAGATAGGAAACTCGAACCTTCATCAGATAGGGGGAACTACTTGTCTGTGTGGGTCGTGTGTGTGTGTGTGGGGGGGGGGGATCGTGTGTGTGTGTGTAAATAAAATAAATGTGTGTCGTATGTGTGTGTGGTCGTGTGTGCATTGTGTATGTATGTGTGTTCATAGTCTTCATTACATCGGGGAATACTTGTCAATATGTATGTGTGATTGTGTTTTCGTGATGGTGTGTTTCTGAGGTCGTGTGTGTACATGTGTATGTGTGTGTGTGTGTTCGTAATACACCCACTGTGGCAATTTCTTGCGGAACTCTTATATCGCCACGACATGATTGGTCACGTTTTATATTGCGACCTTCCAATTTTTTTTATTGCATCAATCCGTTATGGGAGGGGCGGAAGTTCTTTGAGGATGGTCACACTCTGTTTGGAAGATTTTAAGGATGGCCACGGGGAAACTTTAAGGATGGCCTCGGGGAAACTTTAAGGATGGCCTCGGGGAAACTTTTAGGATGGCCACGGGAAACGTTAAGGATGGCCACGGGGAAACTTTAAGGATGGCCACAAGTCGGCTTGATTAACATGGCCCATGGGATGGCCTCAACAAAATTTATGGACAGCCTAGAATTCAATGGAGGCAACACAGTGAATACTATTCTAATGTTTCACTGTAGTAAACTTATGTCAACAAACACATTCTCTACATATATCTAGCAATATATGGTGTAGGATTTACAAGCTTATGTTTTATTAATGAATAGTCGATCTATTGGAAGTGTAAGTATGGATGGTGTTGGTGTAAATATGGTTGGTGTTAGTGTAAATACGGTAGGTGTTAGTGTAAATATGACTAGTGGTATTGTACATGTGGCTGGTGTATTAATTTCCTGGTGTTACTGTTAATATGAATTGTGTTGGTGTAAATACGATGTGTAGTGTAAATACGACATGTAGTGTAAATACGATGTGTATTATAAATACGATGTGCAGTGTAAAAACCAACAACCGCTGAAGCCGTAGGCCTAGACCATGGCAATCTCATGAGTGAAAATATGAAAGTGGGTTACAACGTTAGCTTGACCTTGTTCAAGTCAGCTAACTGCCAGCCTATGTCACCCCAGGTCAACTGATGTCAACCCAAGACAACATTATTATGTCAGTCCAAGTCAACATTATTATGTCAACCCATGTCAACATTATTATGTCAACATTACTGTTAACCCCAAGTCATTATTATTATGTCTACCCAAGTCAGCATTATTATGTCAACCCAAGTCAACATTTGCCAACCCAGGACGACCGATGTAACCCAATTCAGCCTATGTCAAGATTTCGAACGACCTCCAGTGGTGTAGTTCAGAGACATGTACACAGTCCGTACACACTAACACACTTGTGTACGTGTCCAACTCGCACAGCTAGCTACACACAGCGCACCGTTCCTCTAACACAATACAATACAGGTACCAAAAGCTTAAGGCACACACCCCAAAGGTAACCACGATATTAGTAAACACTGGGTGTCCAACTTCTGACCACACCAAGCTACAACATCATCAGATAGACTCACGCTAATTTATCTCCATCAATATACATCGTTTACAATCGCCAACAAACTGATCGCATATTTACAAGAGGCTAAATAAGCGAGGACAGTATTATGATAGCTACCAAAGTAAATAACCCAACCCTCATTAAAAAACAACGCGGACGCCCAGTATCCCCATAAAAAGAACTTGCTTTATCATGATGATAAAAGATAAAACCCAAGACCCAATCATTGAGTTACTTCCCACTCTCGGTCTCTTTAGCGTCTCTCAGAAATATCCCTCGTCCCGTGGGACAAGAGAAGTGGGGGTGGGGGGTAACTTCTGGTGTGTGTATGAATCATGACCAGTTTGATCGTGTGTCCTAAGTGTTCCAGGCCATGATCGTCTGCGGATATACTTTACCGTCTGCTGGAACTGATACACTTAGCTACGTCTGCTGGTCAGTGGATCTCGCGTCACGATGGGTCTATCCGAGAGTCAGAAGCAGACGTCAGGATGGTTTTGGTGGGGAGTCAGTAGAGGACGTTACTTTAGCTCTAGCGGGGAGGTAAGAGAGGACGTCGAGTTTGGAGGGGACGTCATGCTCACATCAACGTAAACTTGACATTACATGACTACATGCTCACATCAACGTAAACTTGACATTACATGACTACATGCTCACATCAACGTAAACTTGACATTACATGACTACATGCTCACATCAATGTAAACTTGACATTACAAGTCTACAAAAGACGTCAAGTATTCTTTGAGCGTGAAGGTCACACATACGGGTAGCTTAAAAGTCTAACACTTTGGGAAGCAACTATAAAAAACAGCTACATATTTATAACCAAAAACTGTCTTGTAAGTATAGTATCAATACCATAACTGCAAAATGTTTTATTAGAAACTGGAGGTTAGGATTCATGCCGAATTAGCAATACCAACTACAATTAACATTTTAACAATGTGTTATTTTAAGAATAAACAGCAGCACACTAAAGCTAATCTACAACCCAATGAAACAAGGCGACATCAAATTAAAACAAAGCGACAGCCCAACTAAACAAATGAACAGCACACTACAACTAACCGTGATCCAAGGCCACATCTCCTAAACGGCATCGCTAGGCTACTCCTTACCCCTCGATAGCGCTGGGGGGATCTGAATATCACTCGGACCTGTTCGGTTCCTGGAAGGAATCGTTCTGGTCTCCATACAGTGTACACCCACATTAAGAGATTCGGATGAGATGAACTCTGACCTTTCCTTTTCTGCACTCATGAAAACCACACAAACGGTGAACCCCCCCCCACCCCCCACCACCACCACCCTTTTTTTTTTTTGGTATCATTTTTCCAATCGTGCCACGGTATACTAATCTTCCTCAACCCTTCATCTCATCCAAAATTCTACGGCAATGCCACCATCCAACCACCCACCCAAATCTTCTCTATCTCAACCCTATCAAAAACAATCTCCAACCCTTATCTTCCTCCCCCTTGAACCACCATAGGACGTATATATCAGTCCTCAGACGTTTTTGTTACATATTCCATCTAACTTGTACACAAGTTTATACAAGAAAATCGTACGCACCATGTACTTTATGATGTACAAGCAACATCCCCAAGTCAGACAGGATCCAGGGGAGGTAACCCACATAAGACAATAATACAAGAGTTCTCTGCAGGCTATAAATATGCTAATTTTCGTGGGTTATTTTTTTCTAGTGCCCACAAGTGACGAATCCCATCATAGGTCAAGTTATTGTAGTAATATTTGGTGTCATGTACGTGACGTCAATACGCCGTGGTGTCTGGATCACGTGATATATACACAGTGATGTTTGGATCACGTGATATGTACACCGTGGTGGTTGGATCACGTGTGGTACGTACACAGTGGTTGGCTTACGTGACATACACAGTGGTGCTTGGATCACGTGTGGTATGTACACATTGATACTTGGATCACGTGTTGGGTGTACATTATGATGCTTGGATCACGTGTGGTATGTATACAGGTGCTTGAATCACGTGACGCGTGCACAGTGATGTACACCATGATGCTCATGTAACATATTTAGCGACACGGGACATATGCATGCAGTAGAATACATATTTAATGCATGCAGTAGAATACATATCTAATGCATGCAGTAGAATACATATTTAATGCATGCAGTAGAATACATATCTAATGAAAGCATCTGTAAACAACATTAACTTTTGTGAACAATACCGACTATGCCTAGAATTTATCAGTTAAAAAACGCCAAAGTAAAATGTTTAAGTATCCAAAACAACACAAGAGTATTATTCCCCTGTTTTCGCGTCTTTACAAAGAAAAGAAAGGAATTTTTTTATTTATTATGGAGCAATGCACAGATGCATTGTACGTTTTATAATGAAATCTGTCAGAATCGTGATCTTCGGATAAACTTGTAAATAGAACAACTGTCAGTATTTAGTTTCAAAAACTTGTAAATAGAACAACTGTCAGTATTTAGTTTCAAAAACTTGTCCAGGCTTGACTGCTTTCTGGTGAAAGCTTTGAGTCAGAGAGTAAAAGTGCAGGCCCTTAAAGTACACATCCCCCCCCCCCCACACACACACCACAAGCCACTGTCAAGGTCAATTTAAAACCTGGCCTTCACACTCACCCAATGCAACCAGGCTCGACAATTAGGGAATTCCCGATTCTAAAAAAACAAACTTTATTAGTGCCCTAAACCATTTTTTTAAAACGTGGTGTAAGGTATTAATGAAATAAACGAAAACTTCCATTCATAAAAGTTTAACCTCGATAAGTCAAAAATAAAAAAAAACAACAACAACAACAACAAAAAAAAACTTTTAAAGATAATTTTAAACAGCAAACTTTAAAAAACAATGCCTCCATGTAAATGGGCTGCATGTATTGACACAAAATGTGTTTTTAAAAAATTTCTTAACCAGAGTGTGGCTTGCATTTAAATGGCTAACATTTAATCAACAGTACAGTGATTGTTGGTGGGGGTGTGGGGGGGGGGCGAGTAGCAACTACAACAAATTAATTGGATCCCACATGCTTGTGGACTTTATGTAGGGTAAACACGTTAAAACAGAAAAAATACGGGCAGTGAACATTACATCGGAAATTTAATGGAATACAACTCACGATTTCAATTTGGATTTATCGTTAAGCTAGGCTAAACCGCTTTACACATACACAGGTCACGGCGGGTTATGGAGAGTTAAGGTTTGGTCCAATGCACGGTTAAGGCTGGGGAGTCATGCTGAGCTTTAGCGTTGGTGTCATGGTTACGTTTAGATACTTGGCGACTTATTTGAATTGGTGTGGTACGGGTATTACAGAAGTACTACGTGTGTGTGTGGGGGGGGGGGGGGGGGGGTAAGGAAGGCTCATTGTTGCACCTAACTATCCACGATTTACCTACGCCAATGCTCCCACTAGAATGCTACCAAAACACATTTCAGCGTGTACCTGCTGTATCTAGTCGTATGTTGATTTTTCATTACCTCTAGACTCACTGCTGGTGAACAGACACGCGATGTCGTGAAAATATTTTAACTAGTCTACAATTTTTTTAAAACCCCTACACAGGAGCAGTTTACATTCCAAGAAAACATTGCACCTCATTGTCGCCCTTTGTTCGGAACAATAACAAGGCTGAGGCTGTGTGCTGACGGTGATGTCCAAATACTGGCTTCAAGGTGGTCTCCCTTTGACGTTTACACAACATAATCTGCATCGCCGCCTCTTTTCCCCCGAGCTCCTGAATTTAGCTGGAAGTTATTTCCCTTTACATTTATTTCCCCTAAGTCTAAAAATAACTTACAAAGCAAAAGCCAGGAGTGTAAACTGTTTTTAAAGAATATTTTTATGCCATTAAAAAAAAACTGAAGAAAAAAAAAGCGAATTAATAAGCATAAGCCCAAAATTGGTTTGTTGAGCGTTGAAAATTCTTTGACGAGATTAAACATACATAAAAACGCGAACCAAGAGCAGTCTAAAAATAAAATGCCCAAAGGAAAGGTCTTGGAGTGCTCAATCGATACGTTGTACTCGCTAGGTGAGCCCAGCCAAGCACGTTCTATAGAAGTTTGAGATGTATCCTGTTTCAACCTGTGCTTCCCTCCCTTAGTCATGGTTTCATACATTACAGTGTGGTTACCTCCCTTAGTGATCGCCTCGTATACATTACAGTGTGTTTATCTCCCTTAGTGATGGCTTCATACATTACAGCGTGCTTACCACCCTTAGTGATGGCTTCGTACATTACAACGTGCTTACCCCCTTTAGTGATGGCTTAATACATTACAGCGTGCTTACCCCCTTAGTGATGGCTTCATACATTACAGCGTGCTTACCTCTCTCAGTGATGGTTTCATACAATAAAGTAGCATGCCCGCACTAGACAGACAATCCAACACCAATAGACAAGCATGTTACCAGTCGACAGACACACATATTCTACAGCAGTCAGACAATCAAATCAAATATGTCTAATGCAAATATCTTCCAAAAATAAACCCCGGGAATACCCGTGCCACAGAACATGCAGACATCTGCTTTCATGCAGAATTGGTTTCCTGCATTTGTCTCATCTCATGACGTCACTGCAGGGCCGTTAATCACCACACAACTGACCCACACAACAGCAAGACCTTTAACACATGCCCCCACACATCACCCCACACATGCCCCCTACACATCACCCCCACAAGTGACCCACACGACAGCTAGACCGTTAACACAAGCCCCCACACATCACCCCATACATGCCCCCAACACATCACCCCTACAACTGACCCACAAGACAGCAAGACCGTTAACACAAGCCCCCACACATCACCCCATACATGCCCCCAACACATCACCCCTACAACTGACCCACAAGACAGCAAGACCGTTAACACAAGCCCCCACACATCACCCCATACATGCCCCCACCCATCACCCCATACATGCCCCCACACATCACCCCATACATGCCCCCACCCATCACCCCAACAACTGACCCACACGACAGCAAGACCGTTAACACAAGCCCCCACACATCACCCCATACATGCCCCCACCCATCACCCCAACAACTGACCCACACGACAGCAAGACCGTTAACACAAGCCCCCACACATCACCCCATACATGCCCCCACCCATCACCCCAACAACTGACCCACACGACAGCAAGACCGTTAACACAAGCCCCCACACATCACCCCATACATGCCCCCACCCATCACCCCAACAACTGACCCACACGACAGCAAGACCGTTAACACAAGCCCCCACACATCACCCCATACATGCCCCCACCCATCACCCCAACAACTGACCCACACGACAGCAAGACCGTTAACACAAGCCCCCACACATCACCCCATACATGCCCCACCCATCACCCCAACAACTGACCCACACGACAGCAAGACCGTTAACACAAGCCCCCACACATCACCCCATACATGCCCCCACCCATCACCCCAACAACTGACCCACACGACAGCAAGACCGTTAACACAAGCCCCCACACATCACCCCATACATGCCCCCACCCATCACCCCAACAACTGACCCACACGACAGCAAGACCGTTAACACAAGCCCCCACACATCATCCCATACATGCCCCCACCCATCACCCCAACAACTGACCCACACGACAGCAAGACCGTTAACACAAGCCCCCCACACATCACCCCATACATGCCCCCACCCATCACCCCAACAACTGACCCACACGACAGCAAGACCGTTAACACAAGCCCCCACACATCACCCCATACATGCCCCCACCCATCACCCCAACAACTGACCCACACGACAGCAAAGACCGTTAACACAAGCCCCCACACATCACCCCATACATGCCCCCACCCATCACCCCAACAACTGACCCACACGACAGCAAGACCGTTAACACAAGCCCCCACACATCACCCCATACATGCCCCCACCCATCACCCCAACAACTGACCCACACGACAGCAAGACCGTTAACACAAGCCCCCACACATCACCCCATACATGCCCCCCACCCATCACCCCAACAACTGACCCACACGACAGCAAGACCGTTAAACACAAGCCCCCACACAGCACCCCACACATGCCCCCCACCCATCACCCCTACAACTGACCCACACGACAGCAAGACCGTTAACACAAGCCCCCACACATCACCCCATACATGCCCCCACCCATCACCCCAACAACTGACACGCCTCACAATAATATATTAAACATTCCGCTCAGCTCTAACGCATACCTGGCAAAAGAGAGAAAAAAAAACCTAATCAATTCAGCGCCCCCCCCCCCCCCCAAACTATTAAGTATTTAAATCTGCTCAACCAATCAATAAATATCAAAGACCCACTTACATTTTATTTATTTATTCATCAAATTAATTAATTTCCCTTTCATAAAAAAAAGTTCAACAACTATTTTTGTGGCAACGATAAAACAGTCCAGAGAAGGGCCGGGCAAACGGGTGATCAGAAGCCTCGCAGCTGTAGATCTGAGGAGACGCGGGAAGACCTTGGTGAACGGGGAAGACAACCAAATCAAGACGGTCTTTAAACAAATCAAGACGGTCTTTAAACAAATCAAGGCGGTCTTTAAACAAATCAAGACGGTCTTTAAACAAATCAAGACGGTCTTTAAACAAATCAAGACGGTCTTTAAACAAATAAAGGCGGTCTTTAAACAAATCAAGACGGTCTTTAGCCGATGACAATAGAAACGATTACTACAAAACATGGCCACAAAAATTATGGGGATTAGTGAGGACTATAGAAAATTATAATTTATCATTTTTTATTCAATTCGAATTAGGTGGTCATAAATATTTAATAAGATGGGGGGGGGGGGGGTCATACAGATTTAATAAGATAATCACAGGATGGGGGTCATTAAGACCTGACAGGATGGTTATTTTAACTTACAGGATACGGGTCATATAGACCTAACATGATGGGTTTTTTTCACTAGCAGGATAGGGGTGGTATAGACTTAACAAGATATATTTTACCTGACAGGGATGGGGGTCCATATAGACCTAACAGGATGGGGGTCATATAGACCTAACAGGATTGGGGTCATATAGACCTAACAGGATTGGGGTCATATAGACCTAACAGGATTGGGGTCATATAGACCTAACAGGATGGAGGTCATATACACCTACCAGGAAGGGGGTCATATAGACCTAACAGGATGGGGGTCATATAGACCTAACAGGATGGAGGTCATATAGACCTAACAGGAAGGGGGTAATATAGACTTAACAGTAAGGGGGTCATATAGACCTAAGAGCATGGGGGTCATATAGACCTAACAGGATGGGGGTCATATAGACCTAACAGGATGGGGGGTCGTATATACCTAACATGATGGGGGTCATATAGACCTACAGAACGACCGTCCAGCACCCAAAATATTTGTCATCCCTAAAACAAGCACAACGTTTCCCTGGTTGCTAGATGTAAATGATGGATAAATCAAAAGACAGATCGAATTAAGCGATACATCTCCCATAATTCCTCAACATGAAGTTATGACGCAGTTAGACGAATGAGCGTGAGGACAGTCAAGATTTAGAGGCGCAAATAGACGAGAAGGCTTCTGATTGGATAAAAAAATAAATCTTATTGCGTATTTCCTGATATCCCAGATTTTTCGTGTGTACTCTTCAAGCGGGCTGGCGTGATCAAACATAAAACTCAATAAGAAATGCATAAAATATTTTATCAGTTTTAATTACAGCAGATGCGATGAAGAAGTGGGGGGGGGGGGGGTAGAGGACCAGAGATTTGAAGTTTTTTGTGCAACATATTCGGAGCGAGACTAGAGCAGTCCTTAAGTCAGTAGTGATATACGTGGACATATGTAGTGCTGTTGAAGCAAAGTATGTGGTCTCGTTTAGTTTTATGTTGAGGAGGTGCGTCAGTGGTTGAGTGGATAGAACACCAATCAGATGGTAAGTTAGTTTGCTAATGGTGGTTGAACAAAGTAGTTTAGCTGGTGTGCTATTGGTGATAAGAAGTATTTAGTTGGTGTGCGATTGGTGGTCCAACAAGCAGTTAATTTGGTGAGCCAAAGACGCTTACCATAATCTCGCCTGCGATGGAAAAAGAATTCAAACAAACCAAAAAATGACAGTGAGAGACACAGATCAAGGCACCAGGAGTTAAGTATGAATGAAGCGACGCGCATGCGCCCAAGAGGTCCAATCTGGCGCTAATCTTATGAGCACTCAATGTACTTGTGACGTAAGTTGATCGATATGAGAAGGGGGACGGTGGGGTGTGGATGAATGAAGGGATACGATCAATCAGGGAGGAGGCACGTGTCCCCTCCCCCAGCCCCGCCCTAACACCTCGCTGTGTGTCTGACAAATTCGTCAAGTTGGGGTGGTGGTGGTGGGGGAGGGGTGTCTTGGATCTGTCAAGATGGGGGAGTAAGGTAAGGTTCCCCCCAACTCGTCACTAAAAATTTATTAGTCACTGTCAAGGTCACATGACGTCATCAATGTCGGCATCAGACAGACAGTCAAGGGTCATCCAGCTTAATTAGTCTGATGTGGTTTTTTCTACCCCATACTTTGGACGCTCTCCATTCATGCGCCTGGACAAGTGCGCTCAGCCAGGCTGGAACAGGGGCAGCGACCACGTATGTAAGCACCGTTACCCCACGCCAATTACTTCCAGTTTTTTTCACCACGTCCATTTACACTCCCCCCCCCCGTCATTAACCCCTGTCAATGCTACCATGGAATTACCACCCCACTGATTATCCCCTGCCAATTACCTTAAGTCATACTCCCTGCTAATTACCCCCTTACCACTAAATAACCCTGCCAATTACCCCCCCCCCCTTCCGACATTATCCCATGTTAGTTACATTCAAGTCATTACCCTCTATCAATTAATACATCCCCCAGTGAATTACATACCCCCAGTCATTATCCCCTGTCAATTACGGCTACAGGACATCCCCCCCGTATTTACCCCCCCGAGCAATTACCCCCCGGGGGAATTATTCCCCCCCCCCCCCATCCACCAAGATAGAATCCTGATTCTAACTCCAACTCTATACCAGTATATTATCTTAATCTTAACCTTAAGACAGAAACGAAAAACCTAAAATTCACCTCACCCTAAAATAAACCCAAAACCAAACCCAACTCTAGACATTGATTTAAGCCTAACCCTGATCCTAACACCAACCTTAACCCTAACCCTAGCGCTAACCCTAGACCTAGACCAAACTCAAACCCTAGCTCTAACCCTAGCTGAACATTAGATATGACCACTGGGTGGGGGGGGGGGGGGGGGGGGGGGGGGTAATGGACAGGGGGGGGGGGGGTAATTGACAGGGGGTGGGGGGGGGGGGGTAATTACTCCGGGGTAATGACGGGGGGGGGATGTCCGGGGGCGGGTAACGCCCTGTTCTTGTCAGTTATATACTGCCAATTCCCCTCCTCCCGTCTTGAAGGTACGACAACAAAACAAAGAGCTGTGGGTGTCTAGACCCCAACAGATTGATGATGGTTAGCTAGCCTGCCATATCTTGTACTTTATGCTGGCTATATGCGGAGCTGCATCAATCAATAGGTAGTGCCAGCCGTGAGCGGGGTGGTGGGGGTAGGGAGCAGAGGTAAATAGTTCAAATGTGAGTCAGATCATAGGTCAAGGTGGAATAGCCAAGGTGTCAGGGTTCAGAAATACGGTCGCCAAGGTGTCAGGGTTCAGAAATACGGTCGCCAAGGTGTCAGGGTTCAGAAATACGGTCACCAAGGTGTCAGGGTTCAGAAATACGGTCGCCAAGGTGTCAGGGTTCAGAAATACGGTCGCCAAGGTGTCAGAAATTGAGGGTTCAGGAATAACGGTTCGAAGTCAAAGATTCAGAAAATCAATGGTCGGGGTTTAGCCATCAAAATTCGAAAGCGGAGACTGATGGCACAGTCATAAGGAGGTTGACAAAGGTATATGGTAAGTGACTGAGGCAGTACGAGACTACGGGGCCAACACTTGCTGTCTTTTCTGTTTCCAATTTCTAGAGACGCAGACAATGCTGTCCTAAATTTGACCACATGTCTGATGCCAGGACTGACGAGTGGTGTGAGTAGACTCAGCTAATTTCAATGACCAGCAACCTATACGTCATGCGAACTTCAAACCCAGATGAACTCTAAGAATGAACGAGAAAAGTGAGAACACATGTAGAGTTTATACTGGCATGACACGCAGCCCACTTACAGAGGAACCTGAGTGTGAATTGTCTTCCGGGGTTGGATGGTACGGACTGGCTCCCACGAGCCTCCAGTAGCATGCAACACAACAGTAAGTTATTCTAGTTCGTGAGGGTGGCTACTGGGGGGGGGGGGGGACCACGGACCACGGGACATGGACCTCCCGAAGTACGCCCGCAACTCCACCACCGAACGTAATACACATGTTTATATAGAAAATATTTGCTTGAAAACAACGTTAGACTCCTTCCCCCTTACCCAAAAAGGAGGGGGGGGGATGTCTGAAAGACTCAAGTTGTAATACGGAAGATTAGTGCCCGGTGGTTGTGAGTCTGAGAGTATTGTACCCCTGGAGCTGCCCCACTATACGCCCCTACCCCGGTGGATGTGAGTCTGAGAGTGGAGCTGCCCCACCTCCCACGCCCCACTATACGCCCCTACAACACCCCCCACTATACGCCCCTACAACACCCCACATGCCCCACTTACGACCACTGGAAGTCATGACGCGATGACGGCCATGAGAGGACAATCTGGCCTGACAAACGAGTCGTGTGGCTTTTAGTAGCCAGCGTGTTGCTGTCGTGGAGTGGTCACTTCGTTCTCTACCGCCACCAACACCACCACACATCGGTCACAACCAGTCGGTGCTCCGACTGATGAGGGATCAGAAGTCGAGACGTCCATCACCAGCTAATGCTCAGAGTCTGACAGGGCTGCTATACATATTGGATTCATGAACTCGACCCGATACATAGGAGTAATTGACTCGTCCATTCATCGACTTCATCAACCAAAACCCATAAACTGACCACCAACTCAAGCCGATACACACTGACCACCAACTCAAGCCCATACACATTGACCACCAACTCTTTCATACACTGACCAACAACTCAAGCTCACACACTGACCACCAACATGTTCATATACTGACCACCAACTCTTTCATACACTGACCAACAACTCAAGCTCACACACTGACCACCAACATGTTCATATACTGACCACCAACTCTTTCATACACTGACCAACAACTCAAGCTCACACACTGACCACCAACATGTTCATATACTGACCACCAACTCTTTCATACACTGACCATTAACTCAAGCTCATACACTGACCACTAACTCGAACTCACACACTGCCCACCAACTGAAACTCATACACTGACCACTAACTCAAGCCCATACATTAACTTCATAAATTCGACCCCTACATCGTCTTCACTAACTCAAGCTACCGATCCCACCTATCAATACAACGTACGTGACGGTAATCATGTTCAACTTTCAAATCTACAGCCCCAGTTAAGAGCGTCAAGGATAAATAAACAAACACCAAAGTTACGAAAACCTCAAAAAAAAAAAAAAGAAAAAAAATAAATTTAAAAAATCACAAACTACGATCAGACCTATACATAGCAGTTATTTTTTAAACCATACATGAAACAGCGTCTTTCTAAAACACAATTTTAAAATATTTACGAAAATCCCTCTCTCAAACATCAGTTGATCAACCCTAATAAAGCTCGTCAAACGTCATCCGGGATCAAGTTACGAACTAACTCCTGACAGCTTTCTAGACTATGTTGAGATAGAGACCAATGTTAACATAGCTAAAACGATACCACTAAATCCTCAAACTTGCTTGCATAAAAGCGTGCTGCGTGAGGTATGGTGTTGGGAATGGCGGGTAGCTATACAAACAGCTGGGAAACATTTGAAGTTTAGTGGGTTTTTTTTAATGAGTTGGAATTTTAATGTAAAATAATTTTAAAGAAACTATACTACAGTACCATTTCAATTTTAATTTCATACACCCATATGCTACTGTACCACTTAACACAACCATATACTACTATACCATCATATATCACACACACACACACTACATCCCCACACTTTAAACCACACTTTCTACCTTAATAAAAATTTAAAAAATGTCAAGAAAATTTTGTTTTAGTTTATCGATCAGCTCGCCTTCTGTGTTTAGACATATTGATTCGTTAACAACCAATCAGGATAGTCCGCCAGAAAAAAAAGTTATACGCCAGGTTTTTTAAAAACCCTGAGTCGAGCACATAATGCCTCAAGATGTTTTTCGCAAAACATTTTTTCTTCTTCCCTGAAATTATTTAAATTCTAGAACTGGTTGACTTTTTGTACAAAAAATTAAGGTGCATTCTCGATCGTTACATAAAGTAAGCTACAAACAGAGGGAAAGTACCTGACCGGTATAACGACACAGGTATGATTAAGTATTTCGTGTTGCCGGTTATTAGACTATTTGCGGTAGCTAAATCTAATTCAGTAGCTATGTATCAAGTAAGATTATTGTCAAAGGATAGGATTACGGTTGAAAAATCGTGATTATTGTCTGTAAAAAAATATAATAAGATTATTGTTAAATGTTAAAATTAAGATAAAAAAAATCGTTAATTTTTCGTGTAAAAAAACTAATAAGATTATTGTTTAAAGGTAGGATTAACTTTTTTTTAAAAATCGTTACCATTGCGTGTAAAAAAAACAAACCCCATCGGCTATTTTTAGCTAACAAGGGAGATAATTAGTCATGGGACCTGGTGAACGGGTTGTTGGAGTTATTAGCCCAATCAGTGGGTCTTGTAGGGGAGGACGACACTGGTCAGTCTGGTGGTCAGTGGGTGGCAGGGGGGGGGGGGGGGTAGTGACGGTCGTAGGGCGAGGTTGGTGGTATTGGCATGAGGAGGTTGGTGATATAAGGAGGTTGGAGGCATAAGGAGGTTGGAGGCATAAGGGGGTTGGAGGCATAAGGGGGTTGGAGGCATAAGGGGGTTTGAGGCATAAGGGGGTTTGAGGCATAAGGATGCTGGTGGCATAAGAAGGTTTGAGGCATAATGATGCTGGTGGCATAAGAAGGTTTGAGGCATAATGATGCTGGTGGCATAAGAAGGTTTGAGGCATAATGACGTTGGAGGCATAAGGAGGTTGGTGGCATAAGGAGGTTGGTGACACTGGCACAAGGTGTCACTGGCATAAGGTAGCACTGGCATAAGGTGGCACTGGCATAAGGAGGTGACAGAGGCATGACCAGGCCACAGGACCAACATTCGCTGCTTGTCAGGTACCACCCGAATTCCGGAGATTCAGACAATACAGTCCTAAATTTGACCAAACGTCAGATGCCAGATCGGGTTATCGCCCGTATCAAGCCTTACACACCAACTGTAAATAAACATCCAACAGTGTACAAAATGGCCACCTAATATTCTAGTACTACCGTATACAATACTTAACTTGCTGGAAGAGAATAAAGTAAATTTTCTTCACTGTCTCTCTGTCAAGTGAAGAAACGATACTACACATCTCCGGGGTTCTGATGGGTTTTGTTAAATTCAGCCACTAGATCATTTTTGTTGGATTCTGGTTTGTCACGTGACTAGTCAGGATATTTAATTAATTAGATCCCTATCGCATTAATTGGCATGCCCCCTCTAAGTGGTGTCCTCGCATTAGATATAGTGTGCGAGGTATCAATTATTTATTCCGCTTGGTTTTGTTTCTAATCAACCCAAATGCCAAAGTTAACAAATTGACCCAAAATTTACCCTGTAAAATTTAACCCAAATCCAAACTTGTAAAAAGTAACCCATATCAAAACATGTAAAACTTAACCAAAAAACTTTAACCGAAATCCTAATCAGTAAAATTGAACCAAAATCTTAACCTTGTAAAATTGAACCGAAATCTTAAACTTGTAAAATGTAAACCAAATCCAAAGTTCTAAAATGTAAACCTAAATCCAAATTTTAACCGAAATCCTAACCTTAAATATTTAACCCACATCTTAACCTATAAAAACTAACCCAAAACCTAACCCCAATGTTACTCCTACAGAGTGGAACGCTAAAGATGAATCGAACCATGAAACAGTCAATGAACTTAAATAAAACAGAGACACATATGTGACGTGGTGAGACCATGACAAAGACACAGACAAGTGGTCATAACAGCAGGGAGAGGACCTTTCACTCACATTTACACGGCACATTTCACAGAAGGGAGATAACTCTCATTTATATTACACACATTTTCATTCATAATCAAGTATCTTTTTATTTAAAAAAAAAAACACAAAAAAACACGATTTCTGTAGAAAAATAAACCGGGAGTGATCTCCCCTAAACTTTCTCGAATATTCTTATATAAAACAACAGGGGATGGGAACTCGGGCTATAGACATGATTTTTAATCAATTTTAAATACCTTAAGTTTTAAAAATAGAATAAAATCTCGTAGACAAAAGAAGTGCACACCAAGTGAACGCCAAATAAAAAGTGCATAATAGTGCGCAATATTATTAGTACTTTAAAAATTTACATTAGTTTTTTGAGAAATCGGAAGTAGCGTAAATTACTACTTCCGGTCAACGGAAATTACTCAAAATTTAACAGAAGGTAGAGAATTAGATCTTTTACTTACATGTGAAATTTCATTTATCTATCTGAAATAGTACTCAAGTTATAGGCTTCTGAAAAATTCAAAGTAGGAAAAGTACCACTTCCGGTTATCGGAAATCGCTCAAAAGTTGATACGGATCTACGATTTTGATAAAATACTTATATATGAAATTTCATCAACCTAGCTGTAACGGTACTCAAGTTATCGTGTTTACACACACACACACACACACAGACAATCACACAGACATACGGACAAGATTGCAAAATTATGTTTTTCCGTATCAGTGAGGTGTAAAACGTCGAGATTTGTAAAAATCTCGATTTTTTTATGCACGATTACAAGACTTTCTCTATACTTCGTATATACGAGAAAGTAAAAATGTTGGCAGTTGCTGAAGTAGCGAATGTTGTATTTTAGTTGGCAAACTCAAATTTTAGAAACGACTTCAAGAAAAAAAAAGTTAACTGCAAAATGTTCACACTGCAGCAGGTGACACTAATGAACTAATTAAATTAACGGCATTTACATACTAAATGAGTTTCAGAGCCGCAGGTTTCTATCAGCTGCCAAAACTCAAACCCTAACTTAAAAACGCAAGGGGCGCACTAAGGAATTTTGTCCCCGAGTCAAGCTAATTTTTTTCCCATTGGGGGAGGGGGAAGTGTTAAAATACACAGATGGAGGGGTAGGGGATGGAGAGTAATAGTTGACCTCAAGCCGACGTAAGGGTGTCCGTACATGAAGTAAACCTACAATCCTCTAGCAGAAGGTGGACTACGATGAATCAGCAGAATTCTGGCCCTTTAAATTAGTTCCTAACTTAGCCACAAGCCCTGTGGTTCAGCCGACGTGGTTAAATTATTCAGAGTCGACCTTTTTTTTTTTTTTTACTGGGGAGAATAAGTGTTCAACTCATTTCCTCACTGACAGAATGTGTCGCTCGACGACACCCCACCCCCACCTCTCTCATATATATATATATATATATATATATATATATATATATATATATATATATATATATATATATATATATATATATATATATATATTTATATATATATATATAAAATTATATACATGTATATACATACATATAGAGAGAGAGAGAGCGAGAGAGAAAGAGAGAGTGAGTGATACATAGAAAGACAGAGAGACAGACAGAGAGACAGACTGAATGACACATTAGTGTTAGTGTGATAGAAGATACTACAGTTTCGCCTTACTTAAAAATCGTCAATGAATTTAGTATACAACTCAGAATTTAATATATTGAAGAAAGATGTTTTTTTTTTTTTTTGTATAAACTAAGGCCTAGTCCTAATTTCGATACATCAAAAACAAATCGGAACCCGATCTTCCATGCGTAATGTGAAGTGACGTTTAAAGAAAGATAACCCATCTTTACCTAACGAGTGTATTACCCCCCTTTAGAGTACACGGACGAGTCTGGAGAATTCCCACATATTGATCTGAGCGAGGCATGCTGAGACCATTCATAAAATCTGCCCTGGCACAAGTAGGCCGAATACCGGAAGTCCTGCTTAAACACCTAGCACAGGAACCCCACCCACTCAACATAGAATTACATCACACGAGTGAGAATATTTAGTTAGAATTTTCACCCCCAAACTTGTCCAAGTAATGTAAATAATGAATGTTTAGCTGTTTCAAGATTTGAATGGACATTAAAAACAAGTATAAAAAACTTCTATAATAATAATATTTTAAATGCACTAAAAGTAGGAAAATAAAACGTAAATTGCGTTCAGATGTTGTAGCACAATTAAAAACTATGTGACTCATTAAATCTGTTCAAAACATTTTCCGAACAGCGCTATTGCTTTTTCTATGTTGCAATATGTTTTACAAAAAACCCAAAACTGTTGTTTTTTTTTCCGTGTGCTACTGACGACCTATTCAAATCCACATAACATTTCCAACTTAACACGCTAATAAACGAAAACTTTACATTTACCCCCAGCCCCTCCCATTTAATTACATGAAGGCTAATGACCGCAACTGGACTAATGACACGAACAGAAAGCATTTGTCTGAAGATGACCCCTCTAATCCCCACAGACAATCAGGAGCTTATCCATAATTCCACTAATCAAAACCTCCCAGGTCACGACACTGTCGACCGGGTTCCGCTCAAATATCAGGAGATCAGTTGGCTGAGCCAGACAATACACTGCCAGTCGGTGTGTTGGGGGTGGGGGTAGGTTGAGGAGGGGGTGGGGGCGGGGGAAGCTGCGGTGACGTTTGCACGACAGAAAGTATTCAATAATGGATGAGTAACATTTGGAGGAAAATCTGCGTGCGAGACAGAAAGATGAGGCGAGGGCTAGTTATGGAAATGGGAATATTATATTTTTGATTTGTGGGAGGCGCAGGGCAGATTGGGGACATGGTGGGGAATATGGGGGACATGGGTAAGGAGAGGTGGGGGATGTGTGAGGGGAGGTGGGGGGACGTGGGTAGGGGAGGTGGGGGGACGTGGGTAGGGGAGGTGGGGGGACGTAGGTAGGGGAGGTGGGGGGGACGTGGGTATGGGAGGTGGGGGATATGGGTGAGGGGAGGTGGGGGATAAGGGTGAGGGGAGGTGGGGGATATGGGTAGGGGAGGTGGGGGATATGGGTGAGGGGAGGTGGGGGATATGGGTGAGGGGAGGTGGGGGATATGGGTGAGGGGAGGTGGGCGATATGGGTGAGGGGAGGTGGGGGATATGGGTGAGGGGAGGTGGGGGATATGGGTGAGGGGAGGTGGGGGATATGGGTGAGGGGAGGTGGGGGGATATGGGTGAGGGGAGGTGGGGGGATATGGGTAGGGGAGGTGAGGGATCTGGGATGGGGAGGTGGGGGATATGGGCGAGGGGAGGTGAGGATTTGGGTAGGGGAGGTGGGGGCATGGGTGAGAGGTGGGGGACATGGGTTGGGAAGGTTGGGAACATGGGTAGGGGGGTAGGAGGACATCGGTAGGGGAGGTGGGGGACATGGGAAAGGGGAGGTGGGGGCATGGGTGGTAGACATGGGTGAGGGTGGGGGGCATGTAGTGGAGGTGGGCTATCGTGTTAGTTCGGTTAGAAGATTTACGGGTTATTTAGTTGTTTTTTTTTTTTTTTTTTTTTTACTTTCTCGTATATACGAAGTATAGAGAAAGTATTGTAATCGTGCACAAAAATCACTTTAAATTTAAACAATTTTCACCGTATTACACCTCAGTCTTTCATCACATCCGAAGTATAGAGGAATTATTTTAATCGGGCAAAAATTATCAATCCAGATTTATCAAAATTAAGAGGTTTTATGCGTAATCCAGTCTGTCAAACTGGGCTTTGCAATTCAGTCCGTATGTCTGTGTGTCTGTCTGTCTATCTGTGTGAGTGTCCGTGTGTAAACATGATAACTTGAGTACCGTTACAGCTAGGTTGATGAAATTTCATATATAAGTATTTTATCAAAATCGTAGATCCGTATCAACTTTTGAGCGATTTCCGATAACCGGAAGTGGTACTTTTTCTACTTTGAATTTTTCAAAAGCCTATAACTTGAGTACTATTTCAGATAGATAAATGAAATTTCACATGTAAGTATAAGATCTAATTCTCTACCTTCTGTTAAATTTTGAGTAATTTCCGTTGACCGGAAGTAGTAATTTACGCTACTTCCGATTTCTCAAAAAACTAATGTAAATTTTTAAAGTACTAATAATATTGCGCACTATTATGCATTTTTTTATTTGGCGTTCACTTGGTGTGCAATTCTTTTGTCTACGAGATTTTATTCTATTTTTAAAACTTTAAGTATTTAAAATGGATTAAAAATCATGTCTATGGCCCGAGTTCCCATCCCCTGTTGTTTTATATAAGAATATTCGAGAAAGTGTAGGGGAGATCACTCCCGGTTTATTTTTGTTTTAATTTTTTTGATATTATAAAAATAGACTAGGATATTTCAATCGACAACTATTTCAAATGCTGCTATAAAGAGTGTCAATTTTATTTTTGTAAGGTGGTATAAAAAGCGTTGATTGATTTAGAGTAACTGACTTGTAAGTGAGCAGGTAGAACTAACGTTTTTGCATTGAAAGTGAACATGAATTAGCACGATAGTTATAAAAGTGGGATGGATGCGGGGAGACAAGATGTCACTGCTTCTAAGAGTTTCCCACTATTTATTTTCTTAAAATAAAACGTTCGAACAACCTGGTATAGTGTTATGCATAAAAGGTAACCTTTTACTTCTCTTTGACTTTCGCTTCTCTATAGTAAGTAAACAACCACACATCCCTGTCCTAAAACATCTCCAACATCCCTGTCCTAAACCATCTCCAACATCCCTATCCTAAACCATCTCCAACATCCCTATCCTAAACCATCTCCAACATCCCTATCCTAAACCATCTCCAACATCCCTGTCCTAAACCATCTCCAACATCCCTATCCTAAACCATCTCCAACATCCCTGTCCTAAACCATCTCCAACATCCCTGTCCTAAACCATCTCCAACATCCCTGTCCTAAACCATCTCCAACATCCCTATCCTAAAACATCTCCAACATCCCTATCCTAAACCATCTCCAACATCCCTATCCTAAACCATCTCCAACATCCCTATCCTAAAACATCTCCAATATCCCTAAATGTCCTAAATATCCCGTTGTCACAGCAACTATTTCCTACAACTGTGTCGTGTCCCCGGTTTACTAAAAACGACAGAAGAGTTAATGCCCCTGAGCTAACAAGCATTACCACGAACCTATTGGATACAATTTAACAATTTTCTCTACCGCCATCCCAATGGAGGCAATAAACCAATGCTTTGACTGCCATTCTCAATGATTAACACATTTTTTTTCTTTAAATAATGAGACGAGTCTGGACCGACAAAAAGGTCAAGGTTAAAAGGAATTCACTTTATAAATAGATTGTTGATAGCGACAAATGACGCATTAGCTTTTACGACATAAACAACAGGTTTAAAAATAACCGCATAACAAACTGGTTGGGCTATTTAAATACTAGAAGATACAGCGGGCAGTTGTAGTAATTTATTATACTGGTTCCTAGAAAAATGCGCAACGGAAAAATCTAGAACCGAAAACTACGCAAACAAAAAAAAAAATGCGCAAATACAAAGTCATTACACTCTCTATTGGCTTTGTTTTATTATGTTACAATGTTCATATGGAAATTCTTTGATATTTCTTTAAATTATCGATTTAAAAAAATTCATAAAAAACGTTTTAATAACAAGCTTTTATGTAATGATGCACTAAAAAGTAGAAAATAAATTATAGACTACTATTTAAATAACTATAAAGAAAAGCGTGGGTCACTTTAGTATCTATTGGATACCTTTACTAATGTTAAGGAAGACACCCACGCTTTTCTTTATAGTTATTTAAATAGTAGTCTATAATTTATTTTCTACTTTTTAGTGCATCATTACATAAAAGCTTGTTATTAAAACGTTTTTTATGAATTTTTTTTTCAGTACTTTAAATGTTTTATTTACAATAGAGTTACATGACTAAAAACCATTGCGCGCCTACTGAACATCACGTTCAGTAGGCGCGCAATGGTTTTTGAACGCAGCCATTACGTGATGGCGCAGCTATTGAAGGTGATGACGCGTGTGGTGTGGTTGGCTAGACATGCCTACTAATTCGGTCCAAATTTTAATTAATTCATAAAAAATTAATTAGGCATCCAATTAAGTCAAATTTAGATTCAGATTGCATTGTCTTCATGTCTTGACCCACGTGCCAAATGTGAATCGTATCGGTCAAGTAGAACTGTCCGAATTTTCACTCCTGCGTTTCCGTCTAGACTGACGACTGACGACTGACGACAGAGGAAGCAAGTTAAATAAAAGCTTGTAAAAATAAAACAATTCCCGCATTTTTTTTTTTTTGTGCGCAGTTTTCCGGTCACCATTCATACTGATACCTCAACTAATTGTGTATTTAAATCACAGAAATGTTAGCGATGTAAAAATCACAGTATTCTGAAACTTGTCCGGTCGGCGTGAGATTCCGAGTTTGTTACCTCGTCTACTCACAGCTGAAGCTATTAAATTAATTAGTATTAACTAATAATTAGTATTAGGGGCAAAAACGTGTTATATCAACACACGTCAAGGCGAACCTTGTATACATTTGGTGTTATGCCAATGTTAAAGAATTTTGTACGTCAATCATATTGTTTTCTAGAGCATTTGGGAGTAGCCATTCATTTTCACAGCTGTGAAGAGAAAGAAGTCTCCCCTTATATTATCTCTTGAGACAGCCACGGTTTGTGCATTATCCATGCCTATTGTACTCGTATAACTTTCGCTGTCTGTACGGCTACTTAGCACAAAACGTAGACCCTAATTTTTTGGCTAAAATATGGACTATGAAAGTGTCAAAAGTAACAGCAGCTATGTAGATATGGACAAACTACAAGAACGGTATTATCTGACTGACAATTTAAAAAGGCTTAAGTGACCAGCAATGAGAAATTCGAACCTCTGTATTAAATAAGGTGTCAATGGGGCAAAAAGGATTATAACCACTGATTATAAAAAGATGTGGTATGGTAAAAAAGGATTAATAGCACTGAAAATAAAAAATGTGACAAAAAGAAAAGGATAAGAACCACTGATCTTAAGAGAAAAAAATATGGTTAGGCAAAAAAAAGTTGATAACCTCTGATTTGAAAAAAAAAATGTGGTGCGCCAAAAAAGTTTATAACCCTTGATTTGAAAAAAACGTGTGGCCAAAAAGGTTTATAACCCCTGATTTGAAAAAAAAATGTGGTATGCCAAAAAAGTTTATAACCCCTGATTTGAAAAAAATGTGTGCCAAAAAAGTTTATAACCCCTGATTTGAAAAAAATGTGTAGCCAAAAAAGTTAATAACCCCTGATTTGAAAAAAAATGTGGTGTGCCAAAAAAGTTGATAACCCCTGATGTGAAAAAAAAATGTGGTTCCGCCAAAAAAGGATTAGAACCAGTGATTAAAAGAAAAAGGAACAATCCACATTAGCTGTAGTCATGGCGGGCGATAATTCTAGCTAAGGGCGACAATTCAGGAAATGTAACCTTTAAAAAAAGTCTAAAAGTAAGGGAGGCGATTGGCTTGACATTTGTACAGCCGGGTTGGTCGAGGTTTGAGCCACAACTTTATCAGACCTCGAATGACGTCTGCTAATTAGCACCGGATATTTTCTTTGTGTGCGTATGTGTGTGTATGGATTAGCTAAGGTTATGAAAAAGAATGTTGATCGGAATTACATCAGCGTATCCTTGTACTCTCAGTACTGATGTATCAGACCAACCTAGGGTGGTTACAGTAGAGTTGACTGAATTAGGTGACGAGAGCGTAACCTTGACCTTCGTGTTTACCGTGTTACATCCTGTCGGCGTGAGTAGGTGGAACATCTGACCTCGACCTTAAGAACCAGCCCGGCATATTGCGTGATACAATCATGAGCGACCTTCAACTCTGCTCGAGATGCAGCGTGCAGCAATCTGAGATGACCTTGACCCCGGTGGTTGGGTGTGAGTACAGCATCACTATGCCGGCAGGTCTGGCCACCATTATAGTAAAAAAAAAACACACACTCACGCAGGGACCGATGTTATCAATTAGTCGATCTGGTTAGCCAGTATTCCGTCCCCACCCCCTCCTAAACAATGATATATTATCTGGTTCTTCAGTACTACTCTACACCACCCCCCCCCATGTATATACATAACCAGTAGCCCCCAATCATGGCTAATCAATGGGACATGGACATCTTTAAATTCTGGGACGGACCTAACGTCCCTTACGATTAGAAGAATTCGGGAGAAGGAGGGAAAAATTCTATACGAACATTTTTGAACACAACACAAAGCTCGTTGATTGTGTACATGCACAACCATTGTCGACAGTAGTAGGCTATTTTTAATGTACGATTAATGGCTTCCTTGTCCATATTAAATGGCTTCATTGTCCATTATACCGGTAATGGCTACTTGGTCCATTTTTACAACACACCATTGCATCCTCTATGGTCAGTATAAACTAACTAAAAAATGCAACCAATGCTAGTTGATGTCGCTGTTTCTTTAAAAACAAATTTAACCCTAGTTTTATAAAGAGAATAAACTGTTAAAAAAGTAAGAAAACATGGTCATAAAACGGCTGAGGTCTCATCTAGCAAACTGTTTCAATATCAGACAGCCTCAAACAACCTTGACCTCAACGTTTTAGAGCTTTGGACGTTTTTATGTGTGGGTGTCGGCACTTGGATGGTCTCTGATTAATGGATGGTTAATCCGTCGGGCTGACCAACTGACCAACTGACGGGCTGACCAACTGACCAACTGACGGGGTGACCGACTGACCAACTGACGGACTGACCAACTGACGGGCTGACCAACTGACCAACTGACGGGCTGACCAACTGACCAACTGACGGGCTGACCAACTGACCAACTGACGGGCTGACCAACTGACCAACTGACGGGCTGACCAACTGACCAACTGATGGGCTGACCAACTGACCAATTGACGGGCTGACCAACTGACCAACTGATGGGCTGACCAACTGACCAACTGACGGGCTGACCAACTGACCAATTGACGGGCTGACCAACTGACGGGCTGACCAACTGACGGGCTGACCAATTGACGGGCTGACCAACTGACGGGCTGACCAATTGACCAACTGACGGGCTGACCAACTGACGGGCTGACCAATTGACGGGCTGACCAACTGACGGGCTGACCAACTGACGGGCTGACCAACTAACGGGCAGACCAACTGACCAACTGACGGGCTGACCAACTGATCAACTGACGGGCTGATCAACTGACGGGCTGACCAACTGACGGGCTGACCAACTGACGGGCTGACCAATTGACGGGCTGACCAACTGACCAATTGACGGGCTGACCAATTGACGGGCTGACCAACTGACCAACTGACGGGCTGACCAACTGACCAACTGACGGGCTGACCAACTGACGGGCTGACCAACTGACCAACTGACGGGCTGACCAACTGACGGGCTGACCAACTGACGGGCTGACCAACTAACGGGCTGACCAACTGACGGGCTGACCAACTGACCAACTGACCAACTGACGGGCTGACCAACTGACGAACTGACGGGCTGACCAACTGACGGGCTGACCAACTGTCGGGCTAACTAACTGACCAACTGACGGGCTGACCAACTGACCAACTGACCAACTGACGGGCTGACCAACTGACGGGCTGACCAACTGACGGGCTGACCAACTGACGGGTTGGCCAACTGACGGGCTGACCAACTGACGGGCTGACCAACTGACGGGCTGACCAACTGTCGGGCTAACTAACTGACCAACTGACGGGCTGACCAACTGACGGGTTGGCCAACTGACGGGCTGACCAACTGACGGGCTGACCAACTGACGGGCTGACCAACTGTCGGGCTAACTAACTGACCAACTGACGGGCTGACCAACTGACCAACTGACCAACTGACGGGCTGACCAACTGACGGGCTGACCAACTGACGGGCTGACCAACTGACGGGCTGACCAACTGACGGGCTGACCAACTGACGGGCTGACCAACTGACGGGCTGACCAACTGACGGGCTGACTGAGGCTAACCGTTAGACTCAGCAAATGTTGTGCTCCTCGAACGTCGGACTTGACGACCTTAGGACTCACACTTAGGCAAACATTCGAAATTATTAACAGCAACTGTCGGATTCACTAGTTATAGGGATCCGCAACTGTCGGATAACCAGCTACAGGGATCCGCAACTGACCAAGACACCCTCCCCCCCCCTGGATTAACCTTTAGACTAGCTCTATAAAAAAAAATAGTGCCGAGACCATCGACTCGGGCCGGAGACCTCGCGGACCTCGCCAGTCTTGTGGAGTTATGAGAAAGCCAAGAGCGCGCCGAGTTACGGTCGTGGTGTTTGCACAAACTACGAGCAAACAGCACTCACCCCAACTATTGGCAATTCGGCTAATGAAATCACAAATTCCTGGCAACACGGGCTAATATAGTAACACATTCAATGGCGGTGATGGTCAAATAAAGTAGTATATTACATGGAGCATGGTCAAATAAAGTAGTATATTACATGGAGCATGGTCAAATAAAGAAGTATATTAGATTGGGACATGATCAAATAAAGTAGTATATTCGATTGGGACATGGTCAAATAAAGTAGGATATTACATTGGGACATGGTCAAATAAAGTAGTATATTAGATTGGGAGATAGTTTAATGGAGTAACACATAACATTGGAACATTGTCGAATAAAGTAAAGTATTGTAATGGAGTGTGTAGTGGTGGGTTCGGATCCCATCGTCTGTTGTCTTAACTATGTCAAATTAGCTATTTCAGTCACAATCGCCCGATTTCAGCCCCGCTTTGCACTATTTAGGAACGATGTGTTTCCTGCGGTAGAGTAATAAATGTAGACCAAGTGAAAATAATGAAATTAGAATAAAGTCTGGGTTCATGACTCACAAAATATCACAGTGAATTTAAATGTAATACATACAATAAAAAAACTGAAAAAGTTCAGACGGATACCAGAGACGTCAATGTAAGCTTAAAAGGAATAAATGAGTTACTTTAAACAACCAAAAAAAAAAAAAAAAAAAAAAAAAAAAAAAAAAAAAAAACAATGACTAATGCGCCTGAAAAATGCAGTTTGTATTGTGTACTAACCACTGGTAGTGGGTGTTTAAAAGTTTTCCTGACGACAGAGGTGTTGTGAACCTGGAGGTTGCTGGAAAGGTAAACCAGTCACTCACCTGGTCCTGTGGGGTCGGGGTGACCTCCCACAACACCCTGGCGTTGCTAGGTACGCGATCACCAATCATCATTATCAACGGAGACTAATTAGTCGATCCGCGGCCAAAGTTTAAATCGCTCAAATAATTTGCTTTTATTAATTACATACAAGCCAAGACATGACTGAAAGAGGCGAGTTCCACGGCGGAGAAACTGTTGCCTAGCAACCAGTAACCTTCAATGGGGGAGGGTATCGGTGGTCACCAGACATATTTGTGTCACAACGTAAATAGTTTGTGTCGCAACGTGAACAGTTTGTGTCACCACAAGAACAGTTTGTGTCACCACACGAATAGCTTGTGTCACCACAAGAATAGTTTGTGTCACCACAAGAACTGTTTGTCACCACCAGAATAGTTTGTGTCACCACAAGAACAGTTTGCGTCACCACAATAACAGTTTGTGTCACCGCCAGAACAGTTTGTGTCACCACAAAAACAGTTTGTGTCACCACAAAAACAGTTTGTGTCACCGCCAGAACAGTTTGTGTCACCACCAGAACTGTTTGCCTCACCACCACACCCTTTGTTTTAAAACCACCACAACAAATTGTCTCACCACTTATCACACCACCAAAAAATAAAATACTTAAAAAAAACTTTTTAAAAAACCACGTTTTTCTTGTGGACTAAAAAGTAGAAAATAACTATTTACATACATTTGATGACAAAAAACGTGGGTACGTTCACCATCAAATTTCCCGACCCATCTGCCCGACCCACGTTTTTTGTCATCAAATGTATGTAAATAGTTATTTTCTACTTTTTAGTCCACAAGAAAAACGTGGTTTTTTTAAAAAGTTTTTTTTAAGTATTTTATTTTCTCCTTTTTAGTCCGTTGCTACACATGAAAAACGTGGTTTTTTAAAAAAGTTTTTTATATAGTTTATTTTCTACTTTATCTAATGACTTGATTAAGTATGAATTGACTAAGTGTTTATAAATACACGGACTAAAAATCTTGAGCGACCAGGATTCGAACCTGGGTTGTCGCGGCCACAACGCGAAGTACTAACCACTATACGATCACGGCCAGCGCGCTCACATCGATTGGGGCCGAAGTAACTGTGTCAATAGGCCTCCAGTCTTGTCGGTATCTTTAGAAATCATGTCCTCAATTTTATGGTCCTTAGGGCGTAATTAAATTAAGCTAATTACGGTCTCTAATTGCTAGTTTTTATGATTGCATCTGAAATTGTTAGGCGAAAGTAGCCTGCATGCCAAATTTCAGATCTATAGAACAATCAGAAGTGGGCTAATTTTCGATGTCAATTTTAACAACAAACACACGCGAAGCTGAGTTAATAAAAACGTGTTAAAAAGCCAGTTAACCCACCATACAACCAATCAATCCTAAAAGCACCGTTCGCGTGATAAAATTCCCTGAAACATCCCTCCATAGTGGCGTATTCAAAGTTATTGACACTGTAGTTAATGGCCCACACACGAACTGTGAACAAACGCCAATTTGATTTTATTAGCCAATCAACGAACGTGAGCGCTTCGTGGGATGTAGTTTTCATGACCAAAGAAGACGTGTCACTTTGTAAAGCTTTTTGACGGCTTTATCACAGCGTATGCTTGTCTGGTTGTCTGTAAGTTACCAAATCGTACAATAATGCTCAGTCGTTTCTGATGAACGATTTCTTTCAAACTTTACAGGTAAATGGATCTCAGACGACACCACAAGAATATTTTATGTTCGATCTAATTAGGTATTGAATTAGCCATTAATTTAAAAAAGTATTTAAGATTATAATTATCAATAACAAACATGAAGTAGTAGAGACCATTCCATTAGTCAGGTGAGCTGACGTGAACGAGGAATATTTCCTACATATTTTCTTAAATTTGAGAAGGACGCTAATCATGGTTAGATTATTGTCGTGCAGGTTAGTGTTAAGGTATCGAAAGCTTCGAAACAAGTTGTAAAAGAAATGTGTTAAGTTGTGGGGAGGGAGGGGGGGGGGGGCGGGGGACGGACACTTGATTAAAAGCGATCGTAATAAAATTAATTAACATGATACTGATTTTATTATGACAAGTAAATATCGATTTACTGTGAGTTAGAAATGGTAACATGACAGACATTTGACCAGCAGACATTTGACCAACAGACATTTGACCAACAGACATTTGACCAACAGACATTTGACCAACAGACAATTGACCAACAGACATTTGACCAACAGACATTTGACCAACAGACATTTGACCAACAGACATTTGACCAACAGACAATTGACCAACAGACATTTGACCAACAGACATTTGACCAACAGACATTTGACCGACAATATACCCTGTACCTGGTAACATGACAGACATTTGACCAACAGACATTTGACCAACAGACATTTGACCAACAGACATTTGACCAACAGACATTTGACCAACAGACATTTGACCAACAGACAATTGACCAACAGACATTTGACCAACAGACATTTGACCAACAGACATTTGACCGACAATATACCCTGTACCTGGTAACATGACAGACATTTGACCAACAGACATTTGACCAACAGACATTTGACCAACAGACATTTGACCAACAGACATTTGACCAACAGACATTTGACCAACAGACATCTGACAAACAGACAAACAGACATTTGACCATCAGACAATTGACCAACAGACATTTGACCAACAGACAATACCCCCTGATCCCAGTAACGTGACGGGCATGCCCAGCGCTGGTCGGTTTACTCGCACATTCGCGCTCAATCGGCCCCATTCAAGAGGAGCGACGTCGCGTAACTCGGTGTTATCAATCAGGCATGATTGCGTCCCTTGTGATGTGCTTTGAAAGTGGCCTTCCTTATCAGCAGTGCAGCACCGTTCAGCAGTGAAGTCTTGCTGTTGGCCAATAAAGACGCTCCAGGGTGAACCTGTACCATTGATCGCATACATCGAGTTCTCACCTCCTCCTTATATATTCAAACAGAATGTATCCATACATTTGGTCGTGAAGTAAGATAAGATAACGCTACTTTCCAAAACACGTTATACATCTACCGTCTTTTTGAGAACTTAAGGTTTTTAAGTTATGAATACACTGCTATTTCCAAATACATTTTAGTAGATAACATTTTTATGATAAACAATTTATTTGCAGCTCAGTTTTTGCATGTCTTTTGTTTACTGCGAGATCATTTCTTTTGGACTTGCATTTTAGTCAGTGAGATGTTTTGGAATTTTAATCTATCTTTTGTTTCGATTTTTGAGCTCGAGTTAAGGAAAGTTAGACTTGTCTATATATGAAAGGTAGGGAAAGATAGACTTGTCTATATAGGAGTGTTAGGGAAAGTTAGACTTGTCTATATAGGAGAGTTAGGGAAAGTTAGACTTGTCTATATAGGAGTGTTAGGGAAAGTTAGACTTGTCTATATAGGAGTGTTAGGGAAAGATAGACTTGTCTATATAGGAGTGTTAGGGAAAGTTAGACTTGTCTATATAGGAAAGGTAGTAAAAGATAGACTTGTCTTTATAAGAAAGGTAGGGAGAGATAGACTTGTCTGGGTAGGGAAGGAAGAGAAAGTTAGACTTATTATAGGGGAACTTAGGGAAAAGTTAAACTCAAGGCATAGTGTTGTCAAATCAGCAAACAATCATCATCAACGAATAGCCTACTTCGCATTTTCTACATCGACACTTTTGCTTGTAAGCTATTTTTAGACGTGAATACATTAACCTTCTCTTAACGCAATACCAATTCGTTAACTCGCGATTTAATTACCTCCCCGAGACGGCTAAGTACCAGGTCGCACGCAACCTGTTTGCCCACCAAGGTGAGTGGTCTACAGGTACCGGGGGGGGGGAGATTGATTTATCGATGTGTCCATGACCCAGGTAGAATCAATCTTCAAAATGTTAACAGACCTGGGGTCATTTCTCAAGAGATCGACCAACCGTAGTTAAATGAAAGGGTTGTGTAAGGAGGAAGGTTACACGGAGAAGTTTCATGGTTTTAAGCCGATTTCCAGTCGTGTTTTCCACACAGTTGCATCGAACAAACTCAACACATTCGATCGTTACCTTTCACTAGCAAAATACACTCTTTTTCGCTTCCTAATAAGATCTTGTTATTCGTCTTTAAAGAAAAAAAAAACCCACCATTAAAGGCTTCAATTTGTTGCCTTGTTATACGCCATCTTTGAACACGGCCATTAACAACATCCGTTTGTTAACTTCTGCTTCGTCTTCGTTCCTAATTGTACTTTTTGGAGGGGATTTCCTCCAGCAGAATTAAGTATTATGTATCAATACATGCGCAGTATGGCCCATTGACTTTGATTTCAGCCCGGCTTTTCTGTCTGGATTTGCAACCACAGCCTTTGTTTATTCCAAGAAAAAAATTACCAATCAGCAGTTATTTTATTTTAGGGTTTTCTCTCCCAGATAGGTTGCTGTCCACATATAACGGGCCTAATCTGCCAGGGCTCAAACTCGGGACTTTACAAGCTAGCAATCATACGCTCTTCTCCCCGACCACGCCGCCCACGTTAACTTGTGCAATACGCCATCATTGAAAACGCCCACTAACCGCTTCCGTTTGTTTGCTTACATGGATGTCAAGCGCCCAAATGTGCCCGAGCGTTTCATCACATCTATAAGCCGAGGCTGATCGTTAACAACAGCCTCATTGTGTAAGCGTGGGCCGTTTCTGTAATAGGGGCATTTTTGTGGGGGGTCCTTTTCTTAGTGCGGACAGTTTCCTACGTGGGGAAATTCGTTCAGTTGTCGTTTTTGAATGCATATCAAAGATTTATTTATTTCACGTGTATACATTCTGTAGTTTAAAAACTGATGGACAGATTTTACTTTATACAAATGTTACTGTTTTCTTTACATATAATAAACGGTATATATATATATATATATAAATATATATATATATATATATATATATATATATATATATATATATATATATATATATACACACCATGATCGATATCCATCTACATGCACTGCTTTATAATTGCTATTTATGTGTTGCTGTGCACCGAATTTGATCAATAACTTATGATATCGATTTTTAAAGCAACAGCAAGACACAGCGTCAAGTGGTCACTCAAGTCTTAAGCCTGGATCATTCAATCATCAGGGACTTGTTAGTGGATGTTAGTGGGTGGCCAGGGACTTGTTGGTAGGTGGCCTGGGACTTGTTGGTAGGTGGCCAGGGACTTGTTAGTGGATGTTAGTGGGTGGCCAGGGACTTGTTGGTAGGTGGCCTGGGACTTGTTGGTAGGTGGCCAGGGACTTGTTAGTGGATGTTAGTGGGTGGCCAGGGACTTGTTAGTGGATGTTAGTGGGTGGACAGGGACTTGTTGGTAGGTGGCCAGGGACTTGTTGGTAGGTGGCCAGGGACTTGTTGGTAGGTGGCCTGGGACTTGTTGGTAGGTGGCCAGGGACTTGTTGGTAGGTGGCCAGGGACTTGTTGGTAGGTGGCCAGGGACTTGTTGGTAGGTGGCCAGGGTCTTGTTGGTAGGTGGCCAGGGTCTTGTTGGTAGGTGGCCAGGGAGTTGTTGGTAGGTGGCCAGGGACTTGTTGGTAGGTGGCCAGGGACTTGTTAGTGAGTGGCCAGGGACTTGCTGGTAGGTGGCCAGAGATATGTTAGTGAGTGGCCAGGGAGTTGTTGGAAGTTGGCCAGGGACTTGTTGGTAAGTGGCCTGGAACTTGTTCGTAGGTGGCCATGGACTTGTTCGTAGGTGGCCAGGAACTTGTTCGTAGGTGGCCAAACACAAGCCGTGTCTAAACGTCTAACTCGTCACAGAAAACGTCATTCCCGGACCGACAAACACCTTTAGCCAGACATTGCCGGACCGACAAACAACTTTAGCCACACATTGCCGGACCGACAAACACCTTTAGCCAGACATTGAATCACACAGCAGCTCATCTCATGCAAATTGACCCAAATTTGGAACAGATAGGCTGTTTTTTTTCTCCTTTCGCACGCGCACTTGAGGAGAGTGTGAGTAAAAATTGAGCAGGAAGTTTCAAGCTCTAGCCTGACACTCCAGCGGAATTCTGGGCCAGGAGTGACGTAACATGATCAGCTGGAGTAGGCCATTTCTAGTGGCCAGCCTGTGTTAGGCCATATCAGAGGGGCCAGGCTGCTACAGGCCATATCAAGGGGCCAGGTTGCTACAGGCCATATCTAGAGGCCAGCCTTTTACAGGCCATATCTAGGGGCCAGGCTGCTACAGGCCATATCTAGAGGCCAGTCTGCTACAGGCTACGTCTAATGGCCAGCCTGCTACAGGCCATATCTAGAGGCCAGTCTGCTACAGGCCAGTCTGCTACAGGCCATATCTAGAGGCCAGTCTGCTACAGGCCATATCAAGGCCAGTCTAATACACGGCCTTCAGTGAGAGCTGCCCACACTAGCGTTTGACATTACCCGCTGTGGGCCCAAAGTTTCGCGTCACACGACATGGAGGCCAACGTTTCACATGACACGATATGGAGGCCAACGTTTCACATGACACGATATGGAGGCCAACGTTTCACATGACACGATATGGAGGCCAGCTTTTTACATGGCCCGCTGTGTGGCCAACGTTTCACGTGGCCCGCTGTGAGCCAACATATAACGTGGACAGACGTGGGACATATCACATTCCGATGTTGACCATGTATCCCCTGCACACGCCAGCCAACATTAAAGCTACGACAGGCCCCGCATTTGTATGCTAATATTATTACCTAAAAATTACAAATTTGCATCCGTCCATTTTTATCCCCTGATTCTGACGAAGACCATCACGTCAAAACGTCTCACGTATTCACATCTTTTAAACCGTTTTTTCAGTTTTATTCATCAATTAAGACACAAATTGGTTTAAACTGTTAAATTTACAGAAAACCACACGCCATAATTTGAACAAACATCGGCTTGACTCGTCATAATCAGCCCGCGATGTGAGTGAATTGAGAGACCCAATCGCTCTTGTCGTGTCAGGCAGGCTGACGTCTTCATGACTGGCAGGGACGGCTCAGGGACGCGCGTCCGGCACTGGGCGGCACTTGGCCAGACGGTAATTGTCAGGACAAGATGGCCGCCCGTCTAACCTCGTCACGTCCGTCAGGATAAGTCCGAGATTTGACAAAGCGATCAATTAAATAATTGGAGCGGTGTGCGTGCATGAATACCTGGACCCAGACGTTATATTTGACAGACTTTCTAGGGGCAGGGGTGTGGGTGGCGGTGTTAGCGGTAGATCGTGCGCTATCCCAACAGCCAAGAGTTCGAAACCCTGTCTGTAGATCATAGGTCGTACTTGTCTGTCCGTTCGTCTCCACTTCCCCCACACACTGAATTAGCCTCACACAAACCATTTTACAGACTTTCTACTTTACTTTTTGAACAGCATGAAAAACATACTTATTACACCAGTTCATTTATTTTAAAATATCTATAACAGATCCATTTGATTGAGGAGATGTGTGTTGAATTTTTAATTCAAAGACATAATGACTGCCTCTTACAGGCAGAGTAGAACGTATTAATTGCTATATTTTCGCTTATACCATATTCCTGTGGTATACAGAGCCCAGGCCCTTAATACTGAAGCAACCTCTAACCCAAACTACCATCACATAAAAAACCCTAACCCACGATTTATCCATGTAACAGAAATAATTTTGTGGTGGTGCAAGTTTATATATATATATATATATATATATATA
>NW_026733568.1:0-132460 GCF_028476545.2 Physella acuta
AATATGGAAGCATGAGTGGGTGGTGGTGGGTGGGGGGCTCCCTAGGTGGTTTAGAAGGGAAGAACTATGTATATTAATGTAAGAGGTCATTGTAGTTCTGCTACTGAGGAGATATCTTGTAATAAGGCAGACCTTTTTTCTTGGCTGCTGGTGTTCTTAGCCATGTGTGTGAGTGTACTTAAGAGTTTAAGAGCGTGTATGTGTGTGTGTGTACCCGCGTATGTGTGTGTGGTGCTTGGGAGTGTGCGCGCGTGCATGTGTGCGTACTCGAGCATATGTGTGTATGTATGTGAGGGTGTGTGCATGTGTGTTTCTGGTGTAATTATTCGAGGATCACTCTCTCTCTCTCTCTCCTCTCTCTCTCTCTCTCTCTCTCTCTCTCAAAAAGTCTTAAGGAAATAAAATAAGATAAAAAATAAATCAAATTTGATAAACACAACAACAACTAAATCATAAAAAAGTTAGTAAAGCTCATGGTTCCTAAACCAAAAAGTCTCGTTCGAACCTCCGGCAGATGAGGCTCGACAGCTGGGGACCTCAACCCATCCAAAATCAAATAACTGCTGCCTTGTAGTTTGTTCTTGGTTGGAGAAAGGCTATGGAAGCAAATCCAAAAAGAAAAACAGAAAGAATCGGAATCAACTTCCTAAATGGCGCACAATAAAAGAGAATCTCTTCCAACACTAGAATTAAGAACGAAGAAGAAGAAGAATTCTGGGTGTGCAAGACTTTTCATCGTTGTGAAAACTTTTCAACATCTTCTCCTGACGTGTCACCATAATAAATGTGCATACAATAAACGTAGGTATTCATCATTTTTCTTAATACACAAAGGTAAACTTAGTCTTTCAGACCTCGCTGTCAATAGCGCGGTTAACGAATAATTGGGTTCTCAATAAGCTCTAGTTCATATAGGTGAGTGCCCACATCTAGAGGTGAATGGACGCGACGGTCAAACACCACGTTGTGTCTAAATAAAGCAGCAAAAAATGGAATGTCAACCTCTTCTACAATACAAGATAAACATTATTTACCCCCTACCCCCCCCCCCCCCCCCCTTTGATTCTCACCCTGACACTAACCTCCCTCTTGTCAAAAATTGACATGTTAAGGGTCACGATTCTATATGTATATTGGGAACATTTTTTATTGCAATGTATTAATTATAATCTGCTCCTCTATTCGGCCCGTGTGTATTTACATAAATATTTATGAAGAGGATCTTGGTTAAAAAATATTTCATGCATCGTGCCAAAAAAAAACAACATTCGCGTATAGCCTATTTATTTGCTTCTCTTTGTCTTTTTATCTCCTAAAAATAAAGGCTGTCTAGCATGTGAAATTGAATGGTTGGGAGGTGGAGGGGTGGGGGGGGGGGGGGCGGATGATGGGTATCTGAATATAAATCCATGTTTCAGTAGATAATAGCCTTGACTGGACAGAAGATTATGTTGGGGGGGGGGGGTCATTGTTGTAGTGAGTGAGTGAGTTGTCAGGGTAAATCATACAGCAGACGACACACGTGCACCGGACAGCTGATCGTCTGCTCAAAAAGTTTCTCCTGTCACAGGGCAGACGGTGATATTTTGCAGGATACGGATGGTGTGTGTGGGTGGGGGGGGGGGGATATGAAAGGGGGTGATGTCTGAATAGGACCATACATCAATTGAAACATAGGTGGTTGTCCTGTTTATAGCTTAGCTAAAGCTCGTAATGTTGCCTAGATCTAGATCTCGAGTCAATTCGATTTTACTTATTTCTTTTAAGTTAAAAAAAGAAGTATGAAAATTGTACCATGCTTTTAATCGCAGTGCAAGTTAAAGATAATTTGTATATATCTAAATAATTTGACTGATGTGACTACCCTATGTGCTAAATTTATCTGCCCTATATGCCGCCTTTATCTGCCCTATATGCCGCCTTTATCTGCCCTATGTCCCGCCATTATCTGCCTTATGTCCCGCCGTTATCTGCCCTATATGCCGCTTTATCTGCCCTATGTGTAGCCTTTATATGCCCTATATGCCGCCATTATCTGCCCTATGTGTAGCCTTTATATGCCCTATATGCCGCCTTTATCTGCTCTATGTGTAGCCCTTTATATGCCCTATATGCCGCCTTTATCTGCCCTACGTGTAGCCTTTATCTGCCCTATATGCCGCCATTATCTGCCCTACATGCTGCCTTTATCTGCCCTATATGCTGCTATTATCTGCCCTATGTGTAGCCTTTATCTGCCCCTATGTGTAGCCTTTATCTGCCCTACATGCTGCCTTTATCTGCCCTATATGCCGGTATTATCTGCCCTATATGCCTCCATTATCTGCCCTATGTGTAGCCTTTATCTGCCCAATGTGCCGCCATTATCTGCCCTATCTGCCGCCATTATCTGCCCTTTGTGCCGCCTCCATCTACCCTAGACCCAGGTGCCGCCTCCATCTACCCTAGCCCTAGGTGCCGCCTCTTGCCGTCCTGCCCTACTTCACAGTGCCTAACAAACTCGACATCATAACCTTAGTGTCGCATAATGTTACTGTGTATTTTTACTATTTTTACCTAGGCTGATCTTTCACCTTTCCGTGACGGTCGCAAGTAAATCCTACTCTCGCAACAACGGTACCGTCAGTACTATTAAGCTCCGAGCTCAGCGTTGTAATAAGCTCAAGCTTAAAGCACACGTAAAATACGGACTAGCCTACCTATTGTAAACTTTTTTTATAAAAAAATATTCTTTTGATCTAGATCTGTCTGAACGTCAGTATTCTGTTTATGTCGCGTTTGTTTATCTTCATTTACATAAGGGGTTTAGGGGGGGGGGGTTACTCAAGTCAAAATAGTGTGACAGTAATTATTTTGCAGTTCATAGTTGTATTACGTTATATTGAAAGCAAAATGTCTACCTTTGAAGATAAATTTTAATTTGAACAGTTATGATTTAGAATTATTATCAATTATAGTAAGGAGATAAAATGACGTAACCTTAAGACAATTATTTTTTTTTAATATGCTATATTAAAGACATCCAAAAAAAAATTAATTTATTTCTTGACATGATCAGCTTTTGTTGTTTTTTTTTTGTTTTTTTTTTAATAAAATGTTTGTTAATTTAGAATCTGAAAACATTTTCAAATGGCCTATCTCTAGCCACTGTGCTCCATGTTGTTACATTATAATAATGGGGTGCACGTGACCAGGGTGCACCCGCCGGTGAGGATCACGTGTCAATCCCCGTGTTTACAGATGTTACCAGACGCCGAACGACGCGCATAAATTAATTGAAGTGGGCGTGAGTTACCCCCCTCCCCCACACACGCACTCACAGATACCCCCCCCCCCCACACACACACATTCACCCACAGATGGTTCAAGCCACGTGCGATTACGATGACCCTACGGGTCCTACGGGTGATTCCCACACCCCCCCCCCCCCGGGGTCACCTGACCGTCGGATGAACTCCACCCCAACAAAGCACTCACCTGTGTGCAGGAGTTACCACCCCCCGGGCTGAAACTTGAGGGTGGTTGCCGGTTTAGCCAGGCCGAGGTGAGCTGTGTTAGCACGTGCATGTACGACCACTCGCGCTGACCTAGCTGTTTCTTGTCGAGAGTGGCTCCGTTTGTTGTTGTAGTTAATCACGTGATCTTTTGTTGTTGTATCTAGTCACGTGATCGGTCGTGGTTGGAGTTCATCACGTGGTTGACTCGAACATAACCCCTAGGGTCAACCCTAGGGGTAATGGGACGGAACGGTGCTTAGATTGACCCTAGGGGTTATGTTCGGGACAAGATGCTATAGAGCTAGTGGGACGGACACTATGACCCCCGTATAGAGCTAGTGGACACTATGACCCCTGTGTAGAGGTAGTAGACTGGACACTATAACCCCCATGGAGAGGTAGTAGACTGGTCACTATGACCCGCGTATAGAGTTAGTGGACCGGACACTATGACCCCCGTATAGAGCTAGTGGACCGGACACTATGACCCCCGTATAGAGCTAGTGGGCCGAACACTATGAACCCTGTGTAGAGGTAGTAAACTGGCCACTAAGACCCCTGTGTAGAGGTAGTGAGCTGGACACTATGAACCCCGTATGGAGGTAGTGGACCGGCCACTATAACCCCCTTATAATTATAGTGGTAGTGGACCCCCGTAATGGAACTAACCCACCATGAGACAGAAGATGTGTGATGAAACAACACCATAACGTCAAACCGGGGACAATAAAACCATCCAGGACCTCAACTATTTTATACCCCGAGTAGTGTTCACGTAGGTTATATCAAGGAATCTAAAACATTCCGGGCCGCTCGCTGTATCTATCATTGTCACCCTTTAGGTCATCTACTGGTTCTGGCACTATCCTGTAAAACACAAGAATCTATTTATAGAAACGAGTCGAAGGCAAAACTGGGAATATTAGGGCCACGCGCGGAACAAAATATGATTTCATGCAAACGGTAGAACGATGTTGAGAAATTATTTTATGTTATATGTGATTTTAGAAATATTTTGTAACAATATACACCATCAGATTTGCTTGACCCATCCTACAGATTAAGTAGAGTTCATCTGTTTCAATGACCTACGTATTCAAGGGGAGTTATGTGGTCAGCACTATACCCAGCCGACTTAATTTCCCTAACGTAAGTCAGGTACCCATTAGAGATGAGAGGACGCAGGGACGTCCTACAGACTCGAGCCTGGGATCCGACCTCGAGACTTACCAGCTAGCAGTTGTAAGCTCTACCACCCTACTATACCGTCCTGTATTTTGTAAAAAGAAATATATAGTTATCGATTTAAAAATATCTCTCACCAAAAAAATAGTATCACTGCTCAAAATAAACACACAATTATAAAAACTGATTCGGAAATTCAATTAAAAAATCTATTTTTAACCTGCGCCCCAATTTAGCAATAAAGACGAGAGGGGGTGGGGTGCCCGGTCACGTGACCAATTTCCATAATATTACTCTCTAAATACATTAATGATGCTCGCTGAGGATGGGAGGCTAACGATATAAATATTTGCCTCTAGACGACACTCGCCTCTATTTAATAGCATCCCCATGAATAATATGGCGCTCGTGCCACTGAGGCAGCCAGCCAATCAAACACTTCCTATCCATTCACTTCAGAGAACCCCCTCACGAAAGTGCATCCGTTTTACTAGTGTTCTTTTCATCGTTTTTAACCTCTCTCTCTCTCTCCCCCTCCTCTCCTCTCAATATCCTCTTTCTTTACAACAATGCTCCAATCTCAAGAAGATAAAAAAAAAACCCAACATAATTGGGTTGTACATCGAGGTTATAAAGATTTATGTCTAGAATTAACCAAGAGGTTTTTGGAACTAGCCTGATAGAGACCATCTTGACTCAATTGACCCTAGCTGGCTGTTCCGTTTATCGACCCACCCCCCTCCCCGAGCCCCTCTTGACTTAGGGGCGGTAATGTTGTACAGAATGTGAGGGGGTCAGCTCACGTCTGCTTACAGCGGTGATGTATCGAGGCCCCCGGGGATACCAGGCTCTTTCTTCTGTTAAGGGTCCACATCGAATGTCTTAACATGTTCTTCTTTGATCAGCTGATTAGGCTTTTCTTTTACAATCTTTGCCATATGACTGACACATTTCTTTTATATATATATATATATATATATATATATATATATATATATATATATATATATATATATATATATATATATATATATATATATATATATATATATATATATATATATATATATATATATATATATATATATATATATATATATATATATATATATATATTTGTATATATCATAACAGATGGTCCATGGGGCGATTGAAGTAGTATGAATTGTTTTTCCCGGGTATTGGTGGTTGAAGGGATATGCGTTGATCAGTTACGGTTTGATGGACTTTTGGACGTCCCTTGAATTCTAGTTCGGGATCCAAACTCGCAACATTCTGACGAATAACAAAATGCTCCACTACGCCATGTCGTATATATAACATATGTACACTTACATACGTGTTATTGTATTACATAAATATCTCATTACGAGCAGGAGCAGCTGTCAGATATCTATACAATTTGACAACGCCGGAAGCTACCTCCATCCCACAACAATTCCTCATTAATTAACATGTTACCGTGTACAAAAATATGTTACATTCTTAAACTTTCTCGTCAAAATCTAAAGTTAATCTCTTTTCGTTAAATTGTTTTTAAAAAATAGTATACTATGTAAATATGAACTCCTAGTCAAAAAAATTATTTCCCCCATTTTTGCTAACTTGATATAGTAGGAGTTTGTGTCTGGCAGTGAAGAGGGAAGGGGTGGTATTACATAACAGTTATTTACATAGTCTGGTACAGGATACATCTCTAATATGGGAGGGGTGAGACGATTGGGGAGATTGACTGAGCAGAATAATTTGATGGTCAAAAAGTCTGAAAGACTAAAAAAATCTCAAACCACTTTCGTGTTAGGGAGTTTAAAAAGTAGGAATTAAAGATGAACAGAAAAGTGAGTGAGTCTAGCACGTCGCTTCTGTGTGTTTTGAGTCGGAGGGAGGGGGTGGGGTGAGTAGTATTTAATGGTCAAATAGTCAGTGGAGTCGAGGGGGAGGGGTCAAAGTATGACCGATCTCGCGATAGTTGACATAGCAGAAAATTGCAGCGCTACTGGTGGGTGATTATTCGCTCAAGGAAATAGATGAGCTGTCAGTAATAAATACGAAGATGATGTGCGGGGGAGCGGGGGTGGAGTGGGCCAACGGTCGTATTGATTTTTTTTTTTATTTCGGGACAGTCTGTGGCAATATGCAATGGGTGTTGACTGACCCCTCCCACCCTCCACCCCCCCCCCTCGCCCTCTCCACATCCTCCACTATCACATGTTTCTCCCCCCCCCCCCCCCATATCAATAGTGTTGCAATGGCATTTGCATTTCTCTTTAACAGGGTAACATGGTGTTGATAATAAAAGTGGAGATCGGCATGTTGGGGTTAGCTTCCCCCCCCCCCCTGTTGTAAACACTAAAACAGACGTTGAAATTTGACCAGAGTAACGGTTCTTGATTTTCCCAGAGTTATGGCTCTTGAGTCTCAAAGACTTATCGGTCTTACTTTTCATTGAGTTGTGGTTCTTGCTTTTTATTGAGTTGTGGTTCCTATTTTTTGGTAGAACTTTTTTTAAAGACAACTTTCGGGCAGGTGGACAATTAGACTGGTAGAAACTATGGGTGTGGTACTGATGTGGGGAGTGCAGTGGACAATTACTACGTCTACCATTTCCACCCTACCTGTTCAACAACTTCCATATGTTCTGCTTCACAGTTTCCATCTTGCCTTCTCCATCACTTCCACCTTGTCCACTCCACCATTTCCACCCTACCTGTTCAACAACTTCCCTATTTTCTGCTTCACTGTTTCCGCCTTGCCTACTCCACCACTTCCACCGTACCCACTCCACCATAAAGCCACTTCCACCTTGTCTACTCCACCACTTCCACCTCACATACACCAACATTAAGCAACTTCCACCGTGCCTTCTCCACCACTTCCACCGTGTCTGCTCCATCACTTCCACCTTGCCCACTCCACTACTTCCACCTAGTCTACTTCACCATTAATCCACTTCCACCTTGCCCACTCCACCATTAAGCCACTTCCACTGGGCCTAGTCTACCACTTCCACCTTGCCCACTCCACCATTAAGCCACTTCCACTGGGCCTACTCTACCACTTCCACCGTGCCCACTCCACCACTTCCACCTTGCCCACTCCACCACTTCCACCTTGCCTACTCCACCACTTCTATCGTACCCACTCCACCACTTCCACCTTGCCCACTCCACCATTAAGCCACTTCCACCGGGCCTACTCCACCACTTCCACCGTACCCACTCCACCATTAAGCCACTTCCACCTTGCCCACTCCACCACTTCCACCTTGTCTACTTCACCATTAAGCCACCTCCACCTTGCCTACTCCACCATCAATCCACTTCCACCCTGCTGTCTCCCCCTGTCTGAGCCCCGTTAAGATGGTCCATGCCCGACCCAGCTTGTACCATCAATAACCCCATCCAGCCACTTGTCTCACTGAAAGCTTTCAACCAATTAGCGTAGTCCCATTATTTGGCCCGATATAGTCGTCTGAGACACTAGGGGCCATAACTTGTAGTCTGTTGTTTTTTTTGGGATTTTTTTTAAAAAACTCATCGGGTTTACGTTGTGAATGGCAAAACGTATTTTTTAATATAAAGGGGTCGGGTAAACATGTTGGAAAACATTAATATCAAACTACTTTTAGTTGTGCTTTCATTTTTAAAAATTAATATGTCATTGTGAAGAATAATAATTATAAACTACTACATAATACGTTAAGTATGAGTCGCCAGATAATAACTTTGCTTTCTGAGGAACATTCTTAATGTCCACAACAAATATTTAATTTAGTTTTAATATTATTAATTTAAATCGTAATTATTGTGACTTTTTCTGCGACATTTTTGTGGCATTTTGAAAGGTTCACCCTCTCCCTTCCCAACATTTGAACCCATTTTACACGCAATACAACCCGAAATTCTCCTATTAAACACAAATTCCCCTCCCGACCCCCCCCCCCCCACCCCGTCCCTCATTTGTTGTGTACAGACACCTTAATAAGTCCACTAAGCCTACTGTCTTTTATTCAGGTAATCTCTATCAATTGAAGCATGTAGACCAACAACGACAAGACGAATCCGCCCACAAAGCCAAATATTGTTTCAACATCACGCGATTTAGCACTGGTTAAAACCTACGCTTGCCTTAAGACCTTCATGAACTAACCTTGATGTTCGCTGTTGATTGCGTGCAGACTCTTTCGCCCCCCCCCCCCCCCCACCTCCTCTGATCTCACCCCCCAGTCACGAGAGTATTATCCGCCCTGGAACCCCCTCACCCCATCATAGCCTCTCCCCCACCCCACATTATCCTCCATGGTCTTACGACAGCTTGTTCCCCAACCCCACCCTCGGGCCCCTCCCCTGGGGCTCACCCTCGCTAGGGCCCCGGCTCCGCCCTGAGAGCCATCCAGGTGAGAGCCTGTGGGCCACGCCATCATGAGCTAAGCGGATCATGGAGTGACTGACCTGGGGATGTCTGAGCCCGGGACTAGGTCACTGGGTCATGCGACTTGCCATTTGGCTTTTACTTAACTCATCTACATAATAATTAGCATGGCTGATCTTATGTCTGGGTGTCCAGACCACTGGTCAATTATTTCTCTTTGTGCCTGTTGGGTCGGTAAAGCCCATACATTGCTAGATTGAAAAGTCTCGAGTTCGAACCACCCGGACTGTTAAGGCTCAATAGCTGGGGACCCATCTAGGTGAGAAAATAGAAAACTACTGCCTTGCAGTTTGTTCTTGATTGGACAAAATAACACAGAGCTAGATAAGAGTTTGTTTTTACTTTGGACAAAAGGCTATCGAAGCAAATATTAAAAGAGAGGCAGGCTGAAATCTCGGTGACAACGTCTTCAATGGCGCACAGCTAGTTGACACGTAATACTTGTGATGGGGGGGGGGGGGGGGAATCCCTTCTGCAGAGGCGTAGCGAGGGGGACGGGGGGCATATGTCCCCAGGCGCCGACCTTAGAGGGCGCCAAAATAGGAGGGGGGTGCAAATCGAAAGTTTGAGGGGGGGGGGGTGCAAACAAATCGAAAGTTTGTCCTCGGGCGCCGGGAAGGGTCGCTACGCCTCTGCCCTTCTGGCATTACTATTAAGAACGAAGAATAAAAAAAAGTCTGTACTATTCTATATTTGATTACACATGCATATAGGCTAATTGATTTAACTGACATTTGCTAAATACTGCTATCAATAATATGATAATAATATGATCCATATAAATGTCTCAGATAAAATAAAAAGACTGAGGCAGAGTTATAAAGAAAAGTTCATTAATTTAATTCATGATCTTTTCCCGTTCTTACCCAAAACACATGGGGCAAAGTAGAGTTCATCTGTTTCATGCACCTAGGCATATGGAGAGATAAAGTGGTCAGCACTATGCCCAGCCTACAGTGAGTTAGGTACCCGTCAGACTTTCGGGTGGGCAGGCTAGCTCTCTACCGCTAGAACACGCCTATAATTAAATTGCCATTTTAGATTTTTAAAACTTGGATATAAGAAACAAAAATTCTAACGGTAGTTATCTAACATTCTTGATTAGATCGAATATTTTATTTATGGTCCAAGAGAGACAACTTTTATTTATCACTTAAAAGAGAAGGGAAGTTATGGTTCCTTGATGTTAATAATTTTAGCTGTTGCTATATTTTAACTAAAATATATATTATGATTTCATTTTTACATCTATGAATACAAACTCAAAAAAATAAAAAAGGCCTACATTTTTCAACAGTCACTCATAAATGCATACAAACTGTAAACCTTTTTAAATGATTTAAAAATTAACACAAAGCCTAAATAGAATTGACTTTTACTTTCTATACATTTTCCTCACTAGTTTTCTATAAACAACTATATTAAAACATATAAAAGACAAGTAATTTAATTCTACAAGAATAAAATGGACTCGGTGAGACAGATGATTTGGCAAGGAAACAAAACTTCGGTCTGTCCAATAAACAGAAATGACCAGAAATTTTTTTTTTTAAATTATACATTAAAATTATTTGAATTAAAAATTGTTTTTGTATAAGTAAAAATAATTTATTATTTTTATTATAATACTGTAGACCATATCACAGTCAAGTGCCATCAATAAATGCTTCGATGTTATTTTTTTATCTATTTACAATGCACATATTTCAATCACAATTTTTTAAGCACATTAACATTATTGCATTATCATTAAGTATTAATAGCATGCAAGTCTAATAATACAAACACAGTCCTCAAAATAGTTTAAATATATATTTTTTATAATAATAATAAAAAATGAATAAAATTTTCCATACCATGTTAAATGTTTAAATTTCACACGTTAATAGTACAAAGACACTAACATAAACAGAATAAGTTTGAAATAGGCTAACAACAAAATATGCATGTAGTCTAATTAATTTCTAGCACCTATCATGTTTTATACACCAATTAATTGTTAAAGCAACACTTTTTATGATTAGCTACCAATAAATAATAATTAGAAAACTATACAGATTCATTTGGACTAAAAGCAAGGATCCAAAATAGCATTAAAAAATACATCTACACAATCATCCATTTTAAAAGTCCAAGACCCATACAGTCATAAAAGACATCATTCATCCATCTAAAAAGCCCAAAACTCTTTTTAATACCAGCATATGCAGTTGTTTTTTTTTTTAATAGTAAAAGACATCATTCATCCATTTATAAAGCCCATAACGTTTGCAGTCTAAAGCCCTCATTTATCCATTTAAAAAGCCCATAACCCATGCAGTATAAAAGCCCTCATTCATCCATTTAAAAAGCCCATAACCCATGCAGTCTAAAAGCCCTGATTTATCCATTAAAAAGCCCTTAACCCATGCAGTCTAAAAACCCTCATTTATCCATTAAAAAGCCCATAATCTTTGCAGTCAAAAGCCCTCATTCATACATTTAAAAAGCCCATAATCCATGCAGTCTAAAGTCCCTAATTCATCCATAAAGCTGGTGCTCAAAGGGACTGTACTGTATCCCATAGACCGGCCGGTGTGGGGGTCGGAAAAGCAAACCCTCGTACTGCCTAAACACCTTCTCCCCCTGGTCGGGGAACCTCAAGGCCAGCAGCTGCTCCTCCAGGGGGGTGGGCATGGGCAGGTCCAGCTGGGTCTTGGGTCGGGTCACCAGAACATACTGACTGCAAGAAATACAACAGGCTACAAACATACTGACTGCAAGAAATACAACAGGCTACAAACATACTGACTGCAAGAAATACAACAGGCTACAAACATACTGACTGCAAGAAATACAACAGGCTACAAACATACTGATTGCAAGAAATACAACAGGCTACAAACATACTGACTGCAAGAAATACAACAGGCTACAAACATACTGACTGCAAGAAATACAACAGGCTACAAACATACTGACTGCAAGAAATACAATAGGCTACAAACATACTGACTGCAAGAAATACAACAGGCTACAAACATACTGACTGCAAGAAATACAACAGGCTACAAACATACTGACTGCAAGAAATACAACAGGCTACAAACATACTGACTGCAAGAAATACAATAGGCTACAAACATACTGACTGCAAGAAATACAACAGGCTACAATTGTAATTTTTTTTTTCAGAAGTTTGGAATTGGACTAGGAGCAGTAAATACTGACTGCAAGAAATACAATAGGCTACAATTGTAATTTTTTTTTCTTCAGAAGTTTGGAATTGGACTAGGAGCAGTAAATACTGACTGCAAGAAATACAATAGGCTACAATTGTAATTTTTTTTTCAGAAGTTTGGAATTGGACTAGGAGCAGTAAATACTAACTGCAAGAAATACAATAGGCTACAATTGTAAAAAAAAATAATTTTAAAACAAGTTTGGAATTGGACTGGGATGCGTATGGAAAAACAAAATCCACCTTTTCACAAATATAATCAGGGATAATCAGTTTCTTGTCTGTGTGTGTTTTTTTCATAGAAATATGCCACATAGCTTAAATCTTTAGGACTGGCATATGTTATAGTTTGTTTATTTTTTACATAAATAATGCCATATAGCATACAATCTTTAGGAATGGCATATGTTCTAGTTTGTTTAATTTTTAAATTAAAAAAATGCCATATAGCATACAAACTAATAAAAGTTATCATAATTTTTCTTTCATTTTAAAAACACAGAAACTTACTGGCATTTGCTTGGAATAGATTTGCTGGACTTAGGTCTCATGGCGTGTGGGTTACGCGGGTCAATTTGCCATGGGTCAATATCAGGTGAAATGTCGGGGGCATTTAGTTTTTTATCATTGGATTGTCTGAGTCGACATCTATAAGAGAAAAAAAAATTAGATACCAACTTAAAATGAAAAAAAAAATAATCACCACTAAAACATTCCACTTTCCATTTTTCACATTCATTGTTCATATGCCCCCTGGGTTAGGTGCCTGTGCAACACCCACATAGACCCAATGGTTTCACCAACCTGAAAGACTTTTTATGCCCAAGTTCAACTTTGCCTCGTCTTACCTCCCCCCCCCCCCCAACATGAGACCTGAAAGACTTTTTATTTCTCAGCTCCTGTTTGCCCCCCCCCCCCCGCCCCATCCTCCCCCCCCCCCACCAACCTGAAAGACTTTTTATACCCCAGCTCATGTTTGCCCCCCCCCCCACCAACCGGAAAGACTTTTTATGCCCTAGTTCCTGTTTGCCCACCCCACCCACCAACCTGAAAGACTTTTTATGCCCCAGCTCCTGTTTGCCCCCCCCCCACCCCCCACCAACCTGAAAGACTGCCCCCCCCCCCCCCTCACCAACCTGAAAGACTTTTTATTCCCCAGCTCCTGTTTGCCCTTCCTCCCCCCCCCCCCCACCAACCTGAAAGACTTTTTATGCCCCAGCTCCTGTTTGCCCCCCCCCCCCCCACCAACCTGAAAGACTTTTTATGCCCCAGCTCCTGTTTGCCCTTTCCCCCCACCAACCTGAAAGACTTTTTATTTCCCAGCTCCTGTTTGCCCCCCCCCTCCCCCCCCCACCAGCCTGAAAGACTTTTTATTTCCCAGCTCCTGTTTGCCCCCCCCCCCCACCAACCTGAAAGACTTTTTATGCCCCAGCTCCTGTTTGCCCTTCTCCCCCCCCCCCACCAACCTGAAAGACTTTTTATGCCCCAGCTCCTGTTTGCCCTTCTCTCCCCCCCCCACCAACCTGAAAGACTTTTTATGCCCCAGCTCCTGTTTGCCCCCCCTCCCCCCCCCCCACCAACCTGAAAGACTTTTTATTCCCCAGCTCCTGTTTGCCCTTCTCTCCCCCCCCCCACCAACCTGAAAGACTTTTTATGCCCCAGCTCCTGTTTGCCCTTCTTCCCCCCCTCCCCCCCCCCACCAACCTGAAAGACTTTTTATGCCCCAGCTACTGTTTGCCCTTCTTCCCCCCTCCCCCCCCCCACCAACCTGAAAGACTTTTTATGCCCCAGCTCCTGTTTGCCCTTCTCCCCCACCCCACCAACCTGAAAGACTTTTTATGCCCCAGCTACTGTTTGCCCTTCTTCCCCCCCTCCCCCCCCCCCCACCAACCTGAAAGACTTTTTATGCCCCAGCTCCTGTTTGCCCCCCCCCCCCTCCCCCACCAACCTGAAAGACTTTTTATGCCCCAGCTCCTGTTTGCCCCTCAGGCTGGCCTCCACCTCTTGCTGCCTAGCCCTGAACTCCAGCGCCTTCTCAATCTGCTGCTGTAGGCTCATCGGAGGAGGATGTGGCTTCACCTGGACCTGCAGTGGCTGCGGAGGGTGGGTCTCGGGGCCCCCCGTGGCAGTGTGGGGGCGTGAGGAGACAGGTGTGGGGACAGGTATGCTGAGGGTGGGGCGTGACCCGTGCACTGTACTAGCCCTGGTGTACAGGTTTGGTCCAGCGTGGGGTGTTTCCCGTGGAGTCACGTGACCTGAAATTCACAGAGTTCATGGCGTGAGTAACATATCTAATGTGAAGAAAAATTTGTGAGGGGCAACAAAATATTCAAAAGTTCAAGTATATTCTCACACCAGTGGGAAAAAAAAATCTTTACTTTGTAAGGGCTTAAACTTCTATTTTTATTTATAAAGCAAATAGAATGATTATCATGCTTATGTTGTAATGTGTTAAGGTGATACATTTTCTACATGCTAGCTTTTTGTAAATCTTAATCCAGAACCAAAAAAAAAAGTGGAGGTTCTAAAAAAAAATAATAAATTTATATAGTTATACAAAGGGACACAACTCATAATTTGAAACAATACTAGCTTCCCTTTAAATGTATATGGTATAGAAAGATAAATATAAACAAACCTGCCCTTGTACCTTCCATAATGTGCTGCTTTATCCGAGCCTGTTTCTCTTGTTCTAGCACCAACCTTTTCTTCTGGACATTCAGAGTCCTCAGCTCTTTCTGCATTTTAAGCAGCATATGTCTGAGGTATTACCACAGTATATTAACATTTTAAGCCGCATATGTCTGGAGGTAATACCACAGTAGTAGGCTATACTATATCAGTGGCGTAGGCAGGGGGGGTTAGGGGGGGTTATAACCCCCCCCCCCCATGTACCCCCAATATGACTACCTTTTTACGTTAAGCTACAGCTATTGACTTGTGTCGATATTATTTAGGGCTTAAACACTAAACACTTAACCTGGCAGCCTCTAGAACAACAATGTATATCATTGTGATGAGAATTGCCTGTAGAATTTAGTTATGAATTTTATTATCGTGCTAAAGTTAAGTATAATAATCTGGAACGCAGTAGGCCAAGGGAAAGTTGGCCAAGGTTAGATCAGTTAAGGAGTGTCGAATGGGGAGGGGTGGGCTACGTGGGTAGGCCTTTGTTGTCTAATATGATTGTAGTGCAACCGGAAAGCGCCTAGAAATTTAAAAAAAAACAACAACGAAGGAATTGATTATTATTCGCATTGAGGTTCTATAATGTGTATGTTTTTACTACTTCAAAACATTTGAAATTCATTTCACTAATGGCGGATGAAACAGGGAAACTGAAAACTATTTAATTTTTAAAAAGATAAGTAAACTGAAAATGATAAAGATGGCAGAGGACACAAGGTTATCAGTTAAAGGGTGTGACAGGGGGGGGGGGGTGAGGGTGGGTTTGAATATGGGTACGTCTCAATTACTACCGGATGCACATCTGGCAGGAAAGCGTGGGCTGGACCCACAATTGTTGACACAAAACTTAGTGTTGGTAGATATAAAAACTGCGTAGGTGGTTAAATATAGATGTAGAGCCAGGAACCTACAGTATTCATTTTTAGACAGTCAGAAAAGAAAGACCAATAATTATTTATTTTCTTATTCGCATAGTCGTGTTTTAATGTGTATCTTTTTGATAATTAAAGCAATTTAAATTCATTTTAATGATGTCGGGTGGAAAAAGGAAATTTAAAACTACTTTATTAACTGATTTCTTTACAAAGAAAAATAAAACTGAAAATGATAAAAATGAAGATGGTACTATTGACTCTCAAACTACATTACATCAAGAAATTTCCATAAATTCAGCACCTTTGACTGTTTCTTATGCAAATGATATCGGCAATTTTATCAAAGGAGTTATTACAGATGATACACGGTTGTATTTATTAGAAAACATCTGGCGTCCCGAAGAACTTTTTAAATTTCCAGCAAGCGGACAAAGAAATTTAAAGTTTCAATATTCGTGGCTACTTAGGTGGAACTGGTTGACTTATTCCAAATTACTTGATGGCGCATTTTGCAAATATTGTGTTTTGTTTAGTTTGAATTATGGTGGTGTAGGTAGTCAGCCTTTAGGTAAGTTATCAAAAATTCCATTTTCAAACTGGAAAAAGGCAACAGACAAGTTTAATGAGCACCAGCAATGTGAATATCATAAAAGAGCAATTTTACTTTCCCAAAATCGTAAATCGGTTATGGAGAAAAAAATAGAACCTATTAACATCGCCTTGAACTCATCAGTAAGTCAACAAATTCTAGAAAATCGTTTAAAGTTAGCGCCCATAATAGAAACTATAATTTTTTGCGGCCGACAAGGTCTTGCACTTAGGGGGCACAGGGATTTCGGAAATTTTCAGTTGGAGGATCCTGACGAAAATGATGGAAATTTTCGAGCTCTTTTAAGATACAAAGCCATGGGTGGAGACGAAACACTTAAACATCATCTAGAAAATTCTTCAAAAAATGCAAGATACTTAAGTCCCACCATTCAGAATGAAGTGATAAATGTGTGCAATAAATTAATTGTTCAAAAGATTGTTGCGAAAATTACTTCTGTTAAATTGTTTTCTGTCTTAGCCGATGAAACTAGTGATATAGCTGGTATGGAGCAATTTTCGTTGTGTGTTCGCTACTATGATAACGACATAAAGAAAATAAGGGAGGATTTCCTACAGTTTGTAGGTGTAACTGATCTAACAGGCAAAGGACTTGCAAATGTTTTAATGGACACTCTAGCAAATTTACACATAGACGGTAATTTTATGATAGGTCAAGGATATGATGGAGCCGCTGCAATGAGTGGTCGACTTCATGGGGCGCAACAATATGTTGCTGAGAAATTTGATTTGGCTATTTACGTGCATTGCGCATCTCACAGTCTAAACCTAGCACTTTCTGATGCCTGCGAACTACCAGCTGTGAGAAACTGTATGGGAATTCTTAATAGTACATACAACTTTTTTAACACACCAAAACGACAATCTTTGCTTGCAAATTCAATAGAGAAATTAACACCTAAAGCATCAGCATCTCGACTTAAACGATTGTGCGCAACCAGATGGATTGAGCGTCATGAGTCTGTCAACGTTTTTATACAGCTTCAAAAAGCAACTGTTGATGCACTGGAAATTATGTCATCCTGGCACGATACAACAACTTCTTCAACAGCGGTTCAACTTTTAGGAGCAATTAGGAGTCTTGAGTTTCAAGTTTCTCTTAGAGTTATCTCAAAAATCTTTGCAATAACACTTCCTGTCAGCAGAATACTCCAAACAGAAAACTTTGATCTATCTGCGGCTCTAAAATTTACAGAAGATTCAAGTAGCCTACTAGTGAATATGCGGAAGGATGCTGAATCAGAATTTACTACCGTATTTAATGAAGTCAAAGACATTTGTGAGGACTTCGACATAGATATACTTATTCCACGTCGAGCTGGAAAACAAATTCAACGCTGCAATGTTATGGCAAATACGCCTGAAGAGTATTACAGAATAGCTGTATTTATTCCTTTCCTTGATTCGGTTATATGTCAAATAGGAGACAGATTGCTAAAACATAAATCTGTTTTGAGAGGTTTTATGTGTCTTTTACCCAATGACTCGGGTTTTACCAAAGAACAGGAAAAGAATGCCATAACACTTATGCAAAAATATGAACGTTTGATTAACAGCAGTGTCATCGATGAAAGCATTGGAGAACTGAAACTGTGGTGGCGCCACATTATTACAAGTGGAAATGTACCGCAAAACGCTCATCAAGCTTTTTTAATGTGTGACGTAAAAATATTTCCAACAGTACACAAACTACTGCAAATATTTGTAACATTGCCTGTAACAACTGCCGTTAGCGAACGCTCTTTTTCCACTCTCAGACGGCTAAAAACGTACTTGCGAAATACTACTTGCGAGGATAGACTAAATGGATTGGCATTATTAAATATTCACCGACAAATTGAAATTTTAGCGGATGAGGTTCTTGATGAATTAGCCAAGAGTCCAAGAAGACTTGAACTACGATTATAGGTAAGTAATGTTATAAGTACTTTTATCTGTTTGTGTGTTCTAGTACTGTTATTGCGTCTATATATATATATATATATATATATATATATATATATATATATATATATATATATATATATATATATATATAAAATGCTGGAAAAAAATTGGAACCCCCCCCATGAGACGATCCTGGCTACGCCACTGTACTATATTATTATTAAAATTTTAAGTAACATATGTCAGGAGGTAATACCACAGTAGTATACTATATACTATATAGAGGTTTTTAGCAGCATATATCTGGAGGTAATACCGCAGTGTATATTAACATTTTTAGCAGCACATGTCTGGAGGTAAATAATAAATAATTAATTTTAGCACTTAATGAGACAAATGCTACCTTTTCAGCAAAGGTGTATGCAGGTTTTCAGGTTAGAGTATAGTGGCTAGTAAAAATCAATTTGACACAATGGTATTGGGCTTGTAAGTTGTTAAAGTAGCTTACCAAGTTCTCGCTCCGGTAGTTGCCAGCTGGCGTTTTTTTGTTTTTTCAAACCAAATGTGAATATTTTTTTTTTTTTTTTTTAAGTTATGAAATCTACTTTCGTTTTTGGAATAAAAAAAACTCCGACAATAAGTTGTTTTAAGTAAATTAAGTTTAAAATAACACACACACACACAAATATATTATATTTTATATAGATCTAGATAGATCTAGAATACAACCTGTATAATAATAATACATCTATAATAATCTATATAAAATATGATATTTATAGGCCTAAAAGATTTCAATCGTATATCTGAAATCAAGCCTAATTTAAATAATTTAATTAATAAATATATATAGCCTAGATCTAGAGTCTAGATTTCTAGATCTAGAATTCTATATCTAGATCTATGACTTTAAAAAAAACCCTCTTGAAAATTCCGACTTAGTAACATACGACATACAGGATTTATTTTTAATTTATAGACTCAAGAGTAGTCTAGAGATCTAGATTCTAGATCTAGTTTCTTTTATTTTACAGTGTAGTTGAGTGGAATTAATTACTAAATAGGCTATTTACTTTAAGACAGGTAGACTAGAATATGTTCAATATCAATTTATATATAGAATCTAGATTATTCTAGATCTAGCGAAGTTTAGTGTAGTCTTGTTGTAGAACTTAAGAACTAAATCTAGAGTGTAGGCAACTGTAGTAATTTAGATCTAGAATCTAGTACTGTGTGACGTCATTTTAGGGGGTGGGGGTCTGGATTTTTGTGACGATGTGTAGGGGGAGGGGGGGAGGTAAAAATCGTCAAAAAAATGCGTGACGTCATTTAGAGAAGATCCACACAGAAACAGTTGAAGGAAAGGGGCCTAACATTCAAACAGGTAGAGGTACCAACATGATTTTAGAGATTATGTAGATATACATATATATATAGGGGGGGGGGGGGTAGAGAGAGAGAGAGGGTTCATCTGTAAATTGCATCACACATTTTATGATGATTTTTACCTCCCCCTCATAAAGGAGGGCAGTAAAAAGAAGAATGTATGATAGCTGGGTAATCCTAATTTATATAATCAGAATATTGTGGTAAATAAAAGTCAACATATCTAGCCTAACAAAATGCCATGAATTTAAAATATATATTATGACTTAGAGAAAGTTTGGTGAAATGGAAATATCTGCAAATTTGATTTATTGATGATGTGTAACTTGTTTATATTATTCCTTTGGAGCTGATATTAATAAAAAGTTAATGAAATTATAGAGTTTTATCCAATTGATGTTTCTAAAGCCTTGCATGAACTTAATTCAAATATATTTAGCTGCCCAGGCAAAGAACCCAATGAATTTTCCAGAATTGGCTTGTCGTTTGACCGATGGTAACAAAGAGAATCACCCAGGATCTTCGCTGATAAGAAAATCTGAAGACATACCTTATTCTTCTATATCTAAATGTGATTTGTCTAATGAAAATATTTATTCAGTGACAATTGCTAAAGATATTTTACCATTATTTCAAACATCATCTTCTGAAATGTTGTTTTCTATCTCTAAACCTTCCACAATTTCTTCAAGTTTCAAGAGATATTTTAACATCATTGCCTACTTCCCACAGTTCTTATGTTCAAAATTTGCAATTTTCTGAGAAACAAAGTAATAATAAATTTGTACCCAGTGTTTTAGTTTCAGCTCCATTAAAATTTAATAAACCAATCAATTTCAAAATTAAATGTTTCTTATCCCATATGAAAGTAGTCTGTTTTATTTAAGAAAAATCACCTTTAAAAAAATTTAATGTTTGAATGTCAATAAATTGTTGACATGGACTGGTTTGCGGGTAAGCTTTTATACTTAGTGTACAATAAAGATTCAGTTTTGATGTCAATATAGTTGCTTCTGAAAGAATTAAACTATAAACAATAGCATTTATATTAATATCTCAATGGCAGTTCAGTATACTTTCATCATTGTTTTCAAATAACAAAACAGAACTACAGTTTTAAAATTGAAAAAAAAAAAATGAAAATAATTTCATAAATGGATGGTTTTTTAATTACTTAAAACAGAAGATGCATCAATACAGCATTACAATGTATATGATTAATATTTCTTTTCATGGACAATTATCATTTAAATTCTTCATTAAAAGTTAAATTCAGCTTCCTTGTGTCTAAAAATCCACATCCATGCTGTTCCATTTACCTAGAAATTAAATAAATAATATTTTTAACAACTTTCTGTAATATGAAAAAATTAATCATTGATTAAAACAGACAGCCAATATAGCAGTTGAATTAAAATTCACCTGTTTCTGTGACATTTGCATGTAAAATTAGAGTGTTCAGAGGTATATACCCAGCCACCTTTAATTTCCCTATCTTGAGCCAGGTACTCATGAGAGCTGGTACTCATGAGACTTAGGACATCATACCAGGACTAAAACCAGGGATCTGAACTCTTATCTTTTAGGATAGAAATGTGAAAGCTACTGTCTGACAGTCCCACTATCAAGCCATACATATTAATACTTACAGTATATAATCTTAGTAGCAACATATTCTTTAAGAATTAGAACACTGAATCGATTTCAAACTTGGGCTTAAGCTGAAAAATGGCTTATTATAAAAAAAAAATTCAGCTCACCTTTAGTTCAAGATCAGCACCAATAGCCACAGTAAAGTGTGAGAAAATTGCTTGCCAAGTACCTAGGGAATTTAAATATAATAAATTATTAAGTTTATCCATATATTATATTAAAATAATTATTTAACTAATATGAGATATTAATATATATATATATATATATATATATATATATATATATATATATATATATATATATATATATATATATATATATATATATATATATATATATATATATATATATATATATATATATTTATAAAAGGTTTAATTTATTGTAAAGGTTCAGTTTTCTATCTACTTAGCTTGTCTTAAAAACTAAAATATCTGGTTTACAGTTAACCATATCTTAACTATTACAAAACTATTAGTTTCATTTTCATTACTTGTAACTAAAAATTGTAGTCAATAGATCTAAAACTTAATTCTATTAACAGCTAACTGTAACCATACTGAGTCTGACCAATTTATTAATTTTTGTACCCTGTAATTCATTAATAATTAGGCTTATACTAAAAGGCCGAAAGTTATCAATTGTAGATTTTATAGTCCCTGGTCTAGACTAACAAGACTAGCCTACAAGTCTAATAGTACTAATACACATGATCTAGTTTATAAGTTTACTACTAGGCAACTTGCTAGAAGACTAGTACTTAACCAAACTTTAACTTGCTAAAAATAAAAGGGCCTAATACAATAATAGATGGCCTAGTAATACTTTTTTTTTACTGTGCTACTTACACTGCTTTTGGTACTATTACTATGACTAACTAACTACTAACTAAACTCTATTGTAGCTTGATGGAGATCTATCATCTTGCTCTTCTAGTAGTCTACACTACTTACTACTTAGAAAAGTAGTAGCACTACTGTAACAATTTCAAACTAAATTTAATCTATATATTACTAGATCTACTCATTGCAACACTGTAGTCTGATAAGTCTGTAAGCCCTAAATGTATCTAGACCTAGATTCTAGTCTAATTTAGTTTCAGTCTAGTTATTAGTACCTACACTCTACAATAGTCTACAGTACTCTACACTACACTACTACTACTCTAATCACTCTACTGGCTACTGATCTAGATCTAGTAAATAGCTAGAGTAGATCTAGTCTAGATCTAGAATCTATCTAGATCTACTAGATTCTCTAGATCTAGATTTTAGATCTAGGGCCTACCATACTACCATCTGCAACTAGAATCTAGATCTACATCTATTCTACTATCTCTATCTAGATCTAGTAATACTATCTATCTAGCCATCTATCTACAAGCTACTTCTAATAACTAATAATACTATTATTAGTTATTAGAAGTAGAAGTATTATTATAATAGGCCTACTTCTAAAATATTAAACAGTAATCACTGAGTAATCAGTACTAGAGTCTAGTTCAGTAATCTATCTAGAATCTAGATCTAGATTATCTAGGTCTATTAACATTAACATTGTTGTCTAAGTTCTAGATATCTAGATCTAATATCTAGATCTAGAATCTAGATTCGATTAATAAGTAAGTCGTAGGCTGAGTGAGACTGGAAGGCATCCTCATTTTCCTGTTGTTTTAGTTTTTACCGTCATCCTTTTCTTAATATTTTAAATATTTTATCTAGATCACTAAAATACGGTAATCTATCGTTTTAGCGTAATCAATTCGGTCGTCACTAGCAATGTAGGGATAAGGTAACTAATAAATATGGCTTAAATATGAATATATTTTTGCATATTCTACTAAAATACTAAAGATAATTGAATATTAAACCACATTTAAGGGTTAAATCAATAAAAATGTCATGAAATTAAGGTTTAACAACGATGTTCCAGATACTAAATTTGCTATTAAAAACAGCGGCCATCTTAAGAAAATATTATTTTGAGTCATTTCCCTTTCATTTCTATTTGTATGGAAATGTATTGATGTTTGCTATTAAATACGTTTGTCTTGTGTTTAAATACAAAGCATGCGTTTTTTTTTAATTCTGCCCTTTAAACAATTTAATTGCCTGACAATAAACATCAATTCTACAATTATTATTATGATATGCAATTTTTATGCATAAGAAACTCCCTATTTTTATAGAGCTACCACTACATATCTAATGTTTATTTAAATATTAGTTTGAGTTAATTGTTATTGCTTGTGTCATTGTTTGTTTGCTATTTTCATTTCATATTTTCATGCTTTTTACCTTTAATTAGTTATTAAATCATAAATGACGTCACGTTTTTTTACCTATCTTCACCTTAACCCCCCCCCCCCCCCCCCCACTCCCCCCATTTTCGCCGTCACGAAATAGTCGTAATGTCGAAAATTACCTTTTTGCCCTGCCTGTTAAAAAGTCAAGCCATAATTCAAACGAAAAAGAATTTTTTCAGCATTTTTGTATTAGGCGAAATACTTAACGTTTCACGTTTCTTACCCCTCCCCTTTCCCGCGTAAAACGTCGCCTCAAAATCAGTTACTCCATCCCTTAAGTGCGTGATGTCATTTATGATAAATGTCAAGTCCTAACCTCCAATACACATTTTGAACAACCTTTGTTGTCAAAATGTTGATACCAAATACCCAAAATGAGTTATATGGGGTTGTCGATAAACGATGTCACATTTGCTATTCTAATGTGACGTCAAGTTACGCAGGACTGCAATTTATGCCTATAATGAAGGGGTGATCGGGGGGGGGGGGATGAGTGACGTCAATTATGGAAGACTTCTATAAAGCTGTGCTCAATGAAAATGAGGAACATAAAGCGTTCGTTTTCATGCATGCCTTTGCTCATAACGAATGATCATAACTATTGCAAGCCTGTTGTCCTAAGCGGTGTTAAAGTTAAACAACCTCAGCACATCATCCCCGCCAAAAAGGGCCTGCCACTAAATGCCTACCGACGAAAATAGGCCGCACTACATTGACTCCAAATGTAATAACTTCTGACAATAAGGCTCAAACCAACTAGCTCATGGCAACGATATTCGACAAGAATCCAAGACAAATATTGGCTTGCAGGTAAAATTGGACAAAACAGCAAGTTTCGCGACATGGGGCATAAAAAAAGATCAACCCTTAATACGACAGCAGCTAATGTAAAAAGCCAGAGCTCAGTATAGGCTTGAGTTTAATATAGAAATAGTGTTAGCAGTGGACGGTGCATTAGGAATACGGCAGTCGGCTAAACGCCCGAGTCCGACGTTGTCTGAACATCAAGTTTGTCTTTTATAAAGTGCGGAGCACCTTTAAGAGATGAGCTTGGGGAGGGGGGGGGGGGTCCCTTTTGACACCACCACTATCGCCGCTTATATCAATCTCAAGTTTTGCGTGGAGCTTAATGGGCAGACGAAGGGTATAGGTGGGACTGGGAGCCGAAATGCATATACGGAAGCCGCTGTGTCACGGGCATTTTACAGCCGAACGTCTCAGGGCAGCAGGTTGCAGAAATTAAAAGCACGTGAATTTGTATAGTAGAGGGAGCACCGCATGCCACTGTAATAAATTAAACACCAATATAATTTACCGAACTAAAGTCATTTAGATCTATTCGTCAGACTAAACGTCGCTAAAGTCTCAACGCAATAGTGCCTGTTTTGATTTTTTTTTAATTAAGCGGTATCTCTTTCTTTAACATTAGCCTAATGACTAATGACGTCACGCGCGCCGAGAACTTTGTGACGTTGTGCTAAGTGGGGGATGAAACGGTGGGGTTGAGAAAAATGACGTGTTTCTTTTTTTAACAGACGAATAAGTGATAGATTCTAATTCTCCTACGAACTATAGGTTGATCTAGTTTTTTTTTTCTAGAGGGAAATATCACCATATATTGAGTGTTTTTTGTTTTTGTAATAATGGATGATGGGGATGGGTAAACAACGACTACTGAACAAATAAAAAACCATGTGGTATTCAAATGTAACTAATTAAAATTTAAAACTATTTTTATAAACACAATAATCTTAATTCAGAAAAAGTGTAGGCTTAAGACTAATGTCTACAGACAAAATAAACAACTAGGCTTAAATGGATCACTCATAAACAGTGCCGGCGCCAGATTATTTAGCGCCCTAGGCAAAACTTATTAAAAGCGCCCCCCCCCCCCGCAATTTTTTTCATGCCCCCGTATTATCAGAGGCGTAGCGACCCTTCCAGCGCCCGGGGACAAGCTTACGATTTGCAACCCCCCCCCCCCCCCTCAAACTTTCAATTTGTTTTTCCAACCCATTTTGGCGTCCCCCCCCCCCCCCCTACGAACAGCGCCCTAGGCGACAGCCTAGTTCGCCTTATAGGTAGCGCCGGCCCTGTCCATAAATGACATCATACTTTTCCCGATGAATTCCCTTTCCCCAAATCGTCACTAAAAGCGAGATGATGATTTAATATCATATCGCAGTTCTACTATACCCGAACGCGTAACCACAATTTCTAACGAAAACGAATATATTGTTCATCATTTAAAAAAAAATATTTTACCCGTCCCATATTTTGGGTCCAACGTCATTTATGAAGAATATGGACGATCTATTAATTGACAAGTTCATCAGTACAAAAGGGTTTAATAAATGATAAACCTCCCAAAAGTTTTTGAGATCTTGGATGTACATACATACATAGCCTTCATTTCAATTGAAATTAAAGATAAGAAGACGGCCCTCTGTACTACTTACATTAAACAAGACAGCTATGCATATTAAACAACAAAGTCAACACAATATACGTACGAATAGACATTCTTATCAAGGGAAACTACTCTAAATTTTATTTGGAAAGATGGCCGCTGTTTTTATCTACTAACATTTATCTCAAACACCTTGTTTAAAGTTAGTTTCATGGTATTTTAAATTTTTTTGGTCACTGATTGTTATTTGAAATCAATTATCTGTTTAATTTTGTAAAATTTGACTTAAATATACTTATTTAAACAAATATATTCATCAGTTACCTCTCCCGCACATTACTACTGCGGCCGAATTGATTACGCTAAAACGATAGATTACCTAAAATACTAGATCTAGAATCTAGATCTAATATATTCTAATTCATAAACTTATACTCTTAGAACTAGATTAAAGCAATGTAGATCTAGATCTTAGTAGGTAGATTCTAGAATCTAGGTCTAGGTCTGGGAATCTTAAGTCTCGTAGCAAAGACTGAGTAGAGTCAGAGTAATGTCCCCTAGACTTGGACAAACTATCAACAAAAGAAATAAAATCAATATACTTACCGCCACAAAACTTTTATATTCAAAAATGCATACACATGTGTTTGTTCCCATCCATATGAATAAAACAGCGTTGAAAGTTTTTACAGTTGTTGCATTTCTGGAACGTTTGATGATTTTGAAATCTTGAAGCGGGACCTACTAACAAATAGCCGCCATGTTTTTTGTTATCAATGGGAATCCCGTTCACAACAATTGATTTAGTTCGAAAACTTTTATCTCTCCCTGGCTAACCAGACACGAATTAACGCGAGAAAGAACGATTAACTTACAAGTTCTATATGGAATATTAAGACAAGCAAACTACAGTAAGGGAGATAATTACTCTCTTAATATTGATATGTATAGGCTTCACATTTAATAGTAATTTACAAAATTGACTAGAACAATCGTTTATTTTTTGTTAAATATACTTAATTATTATGACTAGTTTGCTAATAACTTTGTCGACAATCAGAATTAAATATTTTATTATTATAAATGCTAAAATATCAAACCATAAAAAAAAGTTTATTAAATCATACATAATAAAAAAGGTGATTTGCATTGTAGTAATACCTGGAGCATACTGAATATTTTAAATATTAAATTATAACAAAAATTATTTGATACTCTCTGTGTGAATTCTGATGCTAGCTTCCTTATTTCTGTGATGTATTCGCTATTTTCTAGATGTTGTTGAGTTTCCAATATGTATACTTTGTTCTGTGAGTGGGGTTAATTTGTAGTTGAGCAATAACTATTTTGTGGTCTGTAAATGTAAGTGTCTGAGCGAGGTGTTTTACTTTGTTTACCGTTATGCTTTCATGAGCATATATTCTGTCTAGCCTAGCTGCGCTATGATGTGTTCTGCTGTAGTGCGTTGTTTCAGTGAAATTTAGTGTATTCTTGTGCATCTAGAGCTCTGGGAAGATTTTAAATATATGGTACGGGAATACTCTATCAAAATAGCAAGGCAAATAAACACAGATAGGAAAATTATGGAAGAACTACTAGACAGACAACTAGATACGTTAATCAGTCATAATGCATCGCAGGACAAAATTGAAAAAGTAGAATCAGAATTAAACAAAATACAAACACATAGACACAAGGGAGCGCTAATACGTAGTAGAATAGACATGATAGGCAACGAAGACCCCTCCCATTACAACACAATTTTGGAAAAAATACACTGCAACAGTAAACAGATATGTAGCATAACAGATGACGACGGGACTAAAACAAATGACCTGGAAAGTATAAAACGTCAGTTTACTTTATACTATCAAAACCTCTTCAATAAGGAAGATACAGACTATGAAATACAAGAACATTATCTTAAGTACACAACAAGGCTAGACAACAATGACTGTACCAAAATCAACGCGCCAATTACTAAAGAGGAAATATCCAAGACTATAGACGGACTTAAACTAAATAAAGCTCCAGGACCAGACGGACTAACCAATGAATTTTATAAAACCTTCAAAAATGACTTAATACTCCTTTTACACGCTACATTTCAGGACATACATGAAAGAGAGGATTGTGCTACAGATTTTAACAGGGCATATATAACACTCATTCCCAAAAATGATACGGACAGGACAAAAATTATAAATTACAGACCTATATCTTTACTTAACAGTGATTATAAAATATTGACAAAAAATTTAGTTAAGAAACTCGAACCCTTCATATCTAAATTAATACACCCCGATCAGCAGTATAGCATACCAGGTAGAAACATACACAACCACACGCACTTATTCAGAGACATCATACATTATAGCACGCAGAAAGACACACAACTAGCGATTCTTAGCATCGACCAACAGAAAGCGTTCGACAGAGTAGATCATACATGGTTAATAAAAACAATAGATGCTTACAACCTAGGACACTATTTTAAAACATGGATAAAAATAATATATAACAATGCACATAGTCATTTATTAATAAACAACAGTGTTACAAGCGCTTTTCACATACAGAAATCAGTTAGACAAGGTTGTCCTTTATCTCCCCTACTATACATCCTAAGCTTAGAACCCCTACTAGAAAACATTAGACAGGACAACTCGATTAAAGGACTGTACATTCCAAACACGGTAGGCAAGAAAATACTTGCATACGCAGACGACACTACTTTCTTAGTACAAACAGAAAAAGCAATACAGACTGTAATAGAAAAATTCAACAACTTTGGGAAAGGGAGCGGGGAAAAAATAAACGCAGAAAAATCAAAAGTAATGGGTATAGGTAAATGGAAAGGTAAAGATAACTATCACATAGACATAACAATAACTGACAAACTCAAAATTTATGGAATAACCTATACTAGCGATCCCACAATAAACGACCAAGAAACTTGGACCACACTGAAAAATAAAATAAATCACAATCTGGAAAAATACCAATACTGCAATACAACCATTTTTGCCAGAGCTGCATTAGTAAACAGATATATCATTTCAAAAATAATTTTCGTAGCGACGAACTCTACAATACCCAACTCATTTATTAAAAAAACAAACAAGCACATTAGAGAGTTCATTTTCAAAAATACGATTAGAAACATTAGCCACAAAACCTTAATACAAAATAAATTAAATGGAGGTATAGGGCTACACGACATTCAAACTAAAATAAACACCTTCCGATTAAAACACCTGGATAGAATAAGGATAGAACCACATTCTCATCCATTAGCACAATACTACATTGGGTTAAACATAAAGAGCATTTTAAAATTAAACATCATAACACCACACTATGGGGGAAATGACATAGGCAGCTTTTATAAAGAAACGCTAGCAACATTCCAAGGAAACAAAAGCATTATTGGGGAAGACACACAAAAAATATACGACATCCTAATCAAACAACAAGCGACACCCTTATACACGAGAATTAGTTGGGCCAGGGAACACAATATAATAGACATTAAAGATACATTTAGAAACCTACATAATAAACGCATTACACCAAAAGAAAGGGAAATAGCATACAGACTGATTTTTAACACAACTCCAGTTTCACGAAATAAAAGTCAAATCAAAATGTTAAAATAACATGTCAAACGTGTAAACAAAATATACAAGAAACTGAGAAACACATTTATTTAGATTGTATATTAGTACAGAAAACAAAGCAAACACTTGCGAAAATATTAAACACCACCAATCAAACAGCCACAACAAATAAAGCAATCACACTTAATTTAATTAACACTACTAGACAAAGAACAGAAGACGAAAACAGACTAGTAGCAATGGCTATTTATAGATCGACTATATGGCAAATTAGGAATAAAGTCAGATATTTTTTCACAAAATACACGGACATCGAGTTAAAAGAAATATTTCAAGCAAAGCTAAGACATAGACTGGGAACTCTCACTTAACTGAGAAAAAAAAGAAATATACAAGAAAGAAATAAATAAAGTATTAATTTTAATTTAGACAGTCTCAAGCCAAACATCACTCGATCAGCCCCCAAGTAAATTAACATTAGAACAGTCTTCTGTTTCCCGATGCACAACCTGAATGGTAGAAAGAGATACCCACCTCAACCCCCCCCCCCCAACATACACACACACTTTCCCCCCCCCCCCCCCCCCCACTCAACCGGACTGGCGCACATTTCAAGGTAGCGTGCCCTCATTGCCAAGGGTCAATTTTATGTCATGGAAAGTTTTGGAATGATAGATCAGTACGTGATTACAGAGACACTTCTCCCACAGTCGTTTCTATTTCTGTCCATGGGTGGCTACAATGTGAACTTTTGACTCCGCAGCACACTAAACTAAGCAGTGAAGAGAAACCTACTTTGCACACCTTATTTTAATCTAGTTCTTATGCCATTTTATTTTTTCCCTTTGATTATTATACATGCAATTGATGTTCATTGTTCATGTCTTTGATGCTATGTAAAATCTATCAAATATATTATTATTACTGATTTAAATGTTTAAAACAATTGAATTAATAAAAATAAAAATATTAAAAAAAATCTACCCCCTCCTCTCTCCCCCTCTATCCACTTTACCCCCAGACATGATAACCCCACAATCCCTTTAACTGTTCCAACGACCCCACCACCCACCGCAACATCAATATCCAGAACTTATTTAAAGTTCTAAATCTTGTCTCTTTCCCCTCATCTTTCACACCGCAACCTTTTGAAAACTCAATGCGACCATTACAACACCCTTTCAACTAGTCAACTTAAGTTGTTTCCCTACATAGAAAATGCTTCACTGTCCCATTGACCCTCTCTGAAAAATTTCCTTTCCTCTCCCCACCCAGACTTCTGACACTTTCATTTGACCTTCACCCCTTTTACTGTCATCCTTTGCAATTTTTTTTTATAATCAAATACATGACATCATGTAAATATTCATTATGTACATTTGCAAAACCTTTCATTTTCATTTGGTGTTCAAAATTATGTTAAAAAATTTGAAGTTGATGTACTTGTTTTAATTGCAAATAAAAGTATTTAAAAAAAAAAATTATTCCTAGATTAATCATGTCAAGTTTTACACTAAACAAAACGTCTAATATTGTCTCTATTTAAGACATCGGGTGATGGTACGCCATGTGCGACTTCATGCCCTCTTCGGGGAGGTACACTTCGCATTGGCTGCAATGAAAGACGTTTGCACCCTCGTGATAGTCCTGATAGTGGGCGCCTATGTCATTGTGGACTTTTTGGCCTTTGCAGATGGTGCACCGTTTAAGCTCCGCATGTATTGTTTTCTCATGGTTTTTTGTTTCCCTAATTGTTGGGAATTGTTCGGTACAGAAGAAGCAGCTGTAAAATATTTCCTTGCGTTTTTGTTCTTTAATTATTTTGCCTTGATCAGTGGGGCTAATTTCACTTTTCCTTTTCGATGGCGGGGCTTGATCTGTTTCTGCGATTGGGCTTTTTGTTTCCTTGTTTTGGGATGTTGTTGGCTTTCTAGTTGGGGATTGAGCTGTGGTTGTGCTTGGGGTTGTTACTTTTCCCGATGATTTTGGTGGTGTTATTGGTTGCTGCGGTGCGGGAGTTTTGACGACTGGTGATTTCGCTTTATTTGTTTTGGGGGTTGTTGGTTTACTTGATGTTTTGGGAGGGCTGGTTGGTTCCCTGAACGGTATTTCCGCTTCCATCGGTTCTGGGGGCTGCGGTGCAGTTGTTACTGGTTCTTGTGTTGCTGGTAGTTGTATACTGGGGGTGTTCGAGCTCGCTTGTTGGTTCGTCTGATTAGTGGGCGCTGTTGTCTGCTGCAGTGTAGGTGTAGCCTTAGGTGGCGCAGTTATAGTTGTCGGTGAGGTTGGTTGTTGTTTCCACTCTTGATCTCTCTGGTGGCATTGACTTGTCCAATGTTGTGTTGAACCACATGATTGGCAGGCTTGTCGTCTTCCAGGTAAGAACATGAGGATGTTGATGGGTCTGTTTTTATAGTTAAACTTGATATAATGTGGTATAGTGTTCGGAGTGTCGGAGAAGATGGTGAAGCTGCGGTTGTTTGTGTATGGGCTACTGTTTACTATTGGTTCTTTTTTGCTTATAATTCTGAGAGCCTTTAGCAATGCATCGTTCTCTAGTGCTGGTGGGACCCACCTAAGTGTGCCATTGATTCTGTCTTTGTGATAGATTGAAAAATGCAGTGTGTAGGGCCCATACTGTTTACTTGTATTATCCATCGTCGCTACGTTGAAAGCGTCTGATGAGAAGAACCACGTGTCACTTCGGCCGTAATTCATCAGCAGAATCTGTTGTGGACTTATCAGTTTTCGGATAATGTGCCTCGAAGATTTGGATGGCCATTCGTTTGAATTATGACTTGCATGGTTGTACTTGGTGTTGGTTGGCTGGAGAACAGATCTGGGCTCTCTTCTTCGGGCATCTCGATTGTTAGGGTAGTTGAATTCGTTGTAGCTGAAAAGGGTTGGGCCCAGGATTTCATTAAGCCACCCGAACCGTAGTCCCGGTGGCTCCTCCCCAAGTCTCTCGACCCAGGGGGAACATCCAAGGGCGCAACCCCTTTGTTGATGTTGCTGCATAGGTAATTCTTTTGGGAGATGACATGAATGGCAATTGACTATATATATATATCTAATATATAAAGCTCAATTCTGTATGTATGAATATTGAATAAAGAAAAAAGAGAAAAAAAAATAACAAAAAAAAATAAAAAATAAAAAAAATTATTTTCAGCTAAATTTGTTTCGACCAAAATATAACTCATTACATTTTTACTTTATCATACACAGAGTATACATAGAGGAAGTATTGTAATCATGAACAAAAATCACATGAAATTTTGACAGTTTTTACCGTTTTACACCTCAGTACTTCATCATATATGGAGTATAGGGGACATTTTAATCGAGCAAAAATAATAAATGCAGAATTTAACAAAATTTCAGTATTCTATGCGTAATTGAGTAGGAAAAACTGGTCTTTGCAATTCTGTTCATATGTCTGTGTGTGTCTGTAAACACGATAACATGAGTACCGTTACAGCTAGGTTGATTTTTTTTCTACGAGATTCTATTCTATTTTAAAAAGTTTAAGTAATTAAAAATGGATTAAAAATCATGTCTATATAGTGAGTTGCCATTTCCCATAGTGTTATATAAGAATATTTGAGAAAGTTTGGGGAGATCACTGCTATTGCTTTATGCCCTTTAAATAGAATTTTTTAACATAATACTAATTTAAGGGTTAGATCACTATATTGTGCACACTTCTCTTTACTGGTAATAGCAAAACTGTATTCACATAGTTTAACTTGCTATAATTCTGATTGTAAAGAAAAAAAAACTATGGTTGCTCAAGTTTGGTCATTCAACTTATGGAGACAGTATTACTCTTATCTACAGTATAAAATTATGAAAAATATTTAATGTATGTACAGTTACATCTTTCGAGCTAGTACAGTTAAGGCAACAATGTGTTTGTAAATACATGTTGGTTTTTAATTACAGTCCCTATTGTATAAAATAAACAAACAAACGAAAAACAAACCTTTCAATCTTCCTCTCATGCCAGTGGTCAGAGAATGACTGGTCCTCATTTTTATAAAGTTTGTCACCGGCCATATTGGACCTTAAGAGAGTTAGACATATTTAGTCACATGCTATAGGACATTAGCAGAATAAGTTTTCTAGTTTGGCAGCAAAGAAAAAAATAAAAGTTGGTAAATCTTCCCACCTTGACATCAACTTGAAGTTGTACAAGGAGTTCTCAAACAGAAGTTGGAGGTCCTGTCAGGAGAAATTAATTCAAACTTTAAATTAAAATCATACCTTTCTTTTAATTTTTTTTTTTAATTTTATTATCAAAATACTCTATTTTTTAAATGATAACAGATGCCATATCTCACTTCTTAGAATCAGTACAAAGTTTCACTTAGAAAAATTACTCAAGTGGGATAAAAAAAAAGAGACAAAGTTTAAAAAAAAATAGACTGAATCACCCCCTACTATTAACTACATCTATCTCATATCTTAAACAACCAAGGTTGCTTTAGACCTAGTGATATGCATCACAGACCTATTAATACAAATACTAATTTTTATTACAATAATTCATTTTTTAAATTTTATTTATAACATGACATGTATGTCAACGTAACAACCTGGGTGTTTTTTTTTATCTACATACATCTGTATGTGCATCTATATGTATTATCTACATTTATCCGCATGTGCATCTATATGTACATGCATTTTAAAACCAGTAAGGTTATGTGGACAATTGTGTGAACATGTATATGTAAGAATGTGTGATTAAATGAACATGTATATATAAGAATATTATTTATATAGGCTATATATGAAAGTGTATGTATATATAAATATAGGTGTATATTTTTGTAAATATTATTTAAATACTTGATAAAGTAAATTAATAATCAGCTTAAGAAATGTATGATAATTAGATACAGTTTGTTAGTAGAGTCAATATAAACTCCACATTCAGCTTTGTAAGAATCATGAAGTACACACATATTCACTGAAAGTTTTTCAATTAAATTTTAAGTATTCATTAGCCAACACAGAGTTTAGGAAATTAGTTATGACAATCATCATGCATGTAGTAGACCTATATAGACGTGAATGTTTCAAATTAGGTTTCGTACTATGAAACTTAAAACTCTTTTAAGTTATGATAATGCAAAAGCTGATGTTAAGATTATTATAGTACTAAAATAATAAATTCCAACTTATCAAGATTTTCATGCAAAACAAGTTGTTTAAATTAAAACCTGAATATCAAAGTATTTAATGTATTACGTTTTTATTAAATAAAAGGGAGGTAATATAATGCAAGCTCAAGTCGTATACAATCTTGTTACTGTTTTAGAACATGCTTTTTGAGTTACTTACCCTTTGAGAGCTAGGCAATTTCATGATCAACTCAAGCTGAGAAATTATTTGAGTCATTTCTTTAGTTATCAACTGTGCTAGTTTTTAAATTTATTTATCAACTGTGCTAGGTTTTAGTTTATTTATGAAATACACTCGTTTTTAATTTATTTATCAACTGTGCTAGGTTTTAGTTTATTTATGAAATACACTCGTTTTTAGCTATTTATCAATGGCGCTGGCTTTTAATTTATTGACCAGCTGCGCTAGGTTTTATTTTATAATATCAACTGTACTACTTTTTAGTTTATTTACCAACTGCACTAGTTTTTAGTTTATTTATCAACTGAGCTAGTTTTTAATAGACTGACTAAACATTGGTTGAAATGTCTTGTGGGTCACAATGTTAGATAGATCTACATTTTGGTCAAAATAGTGACAGTGTAGACATAATTAATTAGCCTCATTGGACAACTGTTTAAAATAATATTTAAAACCAGTTGATTGGAAAATGAACAGCTGATAATGAGTTCATATCAACTTGCTTTCAAATTAGGGCCCACAATAATTAGTGTCACTAGGTCAGGCTATACCTGGTGAGGTAACCCAGGGTGTCACCCCACTCCACCAACATCTACATGTGCCACATAATAAAAATATAGTAATTTGGTGTCACCCACACCCATTCAGGATGGTGTCACCCTGTGTCTAATGATGTATGTAACTGTAATAAGCTATTCAACAAACTGGGAAAAGCAGACTTTCTCTTTTCAAGTTAGTTATATTTGTTTAGCAGCATACATCTGGAGGTAATACCACAGTATATAAACATTTTTAGCAGCATATGTCTCTTACATTTGTCCCCACTTTAGATGGTGTCATAAAGTACTGTCCACAACCCCTCCTGCCACACCTTGTGACACGCCCTTTGACTCTGGCCTACACCCATACACCCAAAATTTCCAGTACTCAATCACAGAGGGTATATAACAGTTTATAAATATATTATCAGTAATTGATGGGGAGTGTAGTTTGTGACCAGTGAAGATTTGCCACTGTTTAGTTTACCTGGCCGCACATTAAATAAAAGAAAGAAAGAAAGAAGTTAAAAAAAATAGTGGCAGGTAAAAAAAAATTTCAATACTCAAGCAAGAGTATAGAACATGAGAATGTTCATCCTATCAGAAATACTGACCTCAGTCTGGTACCCTGCTTGGACAGTGTAAGGTCTCTTCTGCAAAGGTGACATAGCTGTAGGGTAAAGGAAACAAAAGGGGGTTAGGTTTGGCAAAGTCCGGGAAATTACTCATTATTCTTTAATTGCCATCTGTAGTTAGGGCTTTTAGTGTCAGTGTAAAGGCTGTTTTTCAAGGCCATTTGTGTATATATATATATATATATATATATATATATATATATATATATATATATATATATATATATATATATATATATATATATATATTTGTGAAGTGAAGCACAAGCCTTCACACTACGTTGACAAAGACTATACAGATGAGGTTTTATATTATAGATAAGGCTATATACCATTCAACTCACACCCCCAAAAACAAAAATCATTGCTAGATCTTTTTGTGATGGTGTTGTTGCTTACCTTCTTGAAACTTACAGAAATCCAAATCTGAACGGCAGCTCTTCTTACCTGTGGTTCTACCTGTGAACTTTCCCTGACCTTCTTCAGCAGACGTGTATGGCCTAGCCCTGGCCTGGGTGACTTCCCCAGGTGTCAGCAGATCTCTGTAATCATCCTTGAAAAGACACACAAAAAAAGGTGAGAAGCTGCTGTAAAATGTTTAGCAGTTGTAGTTGGTGATGAAGAGCTGTAGTAGAGTGAGAGAGTGCAGTCATATCATATATGATTGGATCATGTCTTAAATTTGTGGGATATTCAGATCCACCCAAATCTCATGGGTCACTGACAATATCAATTTAATGCCTGTGACTCTACAGCCCATGTAGTGCTGTAGACTGTTTAACCACGAATTTCAACTAAGACTTGTCTGCAACCTTCTTGTACCATGTGTGGACTTAAAGCTACCTTAGCTGTGTCTTTATGATATCCAGTTCCACCCAAATCTCATGGGTCAGTGACATAAGTCTGTATAATATCAATTTCATCCCTGTGATTCTACAGTGGATGGAGTGCTGTGGACTGTTTAACCAGTTTTCCACTCCAACTTGTCTGCATTCTTCTTCTTCCATATGTGGGCTTAAAGCTTCAGTAGCTGTGTATCTATGATATCCAGGTCCACCCATATCTCATGAGTGAGCGACCTTACTTGGGAAATATTCAGATGGCTTAGCATGGTGCTAAAGGGATGGCATGAGTGAATGGCAGAGTGGTCGATTGCTAACCTAAAAGTCTTGAGTTTGAATCCCGGTTTTAAGTCTGTAGGACATCCCTGAGTCCACCCAGCTGTTATGGGTACCTGACTCATTTTAGGGAAAGTAGAAGTAACAGGACACTGTGCAGAAGAAGAGAACTTTACAACATCTAACCTATGTACCATAAGGTTGAAAAGGTACTTGAATTATTTTTCTAGTATGGTGGTGACCAAAAAATACCATCATGAAAGCGTTACTCCATCATTTTCTTTAAAATGTTAAGTCTAAATACAATTTAGATCTAACTTACAACAGCTGCAAAAAATTTCCAATATGTTGACACCCTGTAAATTTGTCAATTCACTAGTAAATCTATACTTAAATATATATACAATTTTTAAATTTATAATTATCATATACCATTACGTAACTATACATATTAGCCCAGGATTAGGTCAACAAGGTGTAACTTTACCTGCGCTGTATGTTGTTGGCCTAACTGTGGCCCCTGCTCATACTCATTAACCCCTGGCTCACCACTACGCCTTCTCTCAGCATGTCCAGGCACAGCCAAAGTATCTGGCATAAACATCACAGAATCTACAGAACCTCTGGACCCTGGTGAAAAGTAAACAAAGTTTTAGTAATAAAAAAAAAAAGGTGCAAAAAGAAAATAAAAATAAATGAAAAAATTGAGCTACAAAAAAAATCTTACTTGATATTAATCTAACAATAGAATTTAGACAGTTATGAATATATAGCTTCATTTTACTTTATGTAGAATTAGTTAACATAAAATGTTGGTAATATTTGAAAATTAATTGATTTTATCAAAATTTTAGTGTAGGTTTCTTGTTTACCAACTGATGGGATGAACTGTTCTAGGATAACACTGTTCACTCTATAAATTTAAACAGCTTTAATTTATCAATAAATTAAAGCAGCTTCTGATTAAACTATGTATTTAAACAGATAATGGTAGATTTATAAATTTAACAGTTTCTGATATTAAATTCTGTATTTAAATTTTTTTAAAATATCATATATTTTCCCTTTGTATAACACTAACTCCACTAAATTTAGATTTATAGAAAGCTGAAAATAGAATTTATTATATGGCACAGATAATTTTATTAGACTTCAGTGCTGTAAAAACAAATTTAAAGCTGTGTAAATCACACACACACAGGTCAACATTGTCCAAAACTGTTAACAAGATCAACAAGCCCAAAATGATGTGAATAAGATGAACAAATAATGTGAATAATGTTAAGCTGATTAGTTAGCAGTAAATAATGAATTAATTATTGTTTGTATCTCCAATTAAAATGTATACCAAAGTTAATTAGTAGATACATTTACAACACCACACACACACACACACACACACACACACACACAAACAGTGATAGTAAATATTCAAATAATGTGATGATGCAAGGATTGTGCTTTTAGGCTTTAAGCTAAGCAAAAATGCTTTTAGGCAATTTTTAAAAAAAGTGAAGTAAATTTTTGTTTATGCTCACTATTCTAAGCATTATTAAGTTTAAATTTAGAATTATGTGCATATGTGTAAAAAAAAATATACATGTGTTCATTGATATGTGTAAGTAGCCTATCTCAGTAGTGTAGGTTAAATATATAAGACATATACCAGTCATTTACATTTAAAAATTCCATAATAATAAAAAGATTACAGTATTGCTGTGTTGTTACAAGAATATCAGTTTTGCAAAGCTGTATTAATAAAGCAGGTTTATCATACAATGTAAGCTGAAAATTTTATTAATAATTGTGTGAATAAGGGGCAGTAACTCAGCAAAAGTGAATTAGTTCAGATCTCAAGACTTCTTTACTTTCATAGGGAACAAAATATTCAGGTTCTGGAGATGTCCCCAGGTTTAAATCCTCATCATCTGAAGGAAAGAAACTTGGTTCTGGGCTGAAAGGGGAGGAAAAAAGTTGCAGGTTTTGGGTTATCTTTCCTGTTGTTGGACTTTCTTCCCTTGGATCAGCATAAGCATTTATTGTCTGTTGGCCTACTACTACAAAAATTTAAAACAGGTTAAAAAAAATTAAATAAACAACCAATTTTATTATCTTTTTTATATCATCTTTCTACATATTAGATAATGGTTTTAAATATTACATAGTTTAAACAATAAATTTATATTTTTTACAAAAAGCACACGAAAAGCTAATAACTTATTTCTAACATAAAATACTTAAAAAAAACTTTTTAAAAAACCACGTTTTTCTTGTGGACTAAAAAGTAGAAAATAACTATTTACATACATTTGATGACAAAAAACGTGGGTACGTTCACCATCAAATTTCCCGACCCATCTGCCCGACCCACGTTTTTTGTCATCAAATGTATGTAAATAGTTATTTTCTACTTTTTAGTCCACAAGAAAAACGTGGTTTTTTTAAAAGTTTTTTTTAAGTATTTTATTTTCTCCTTTTTAGTCCGTTGCTACACATGAAAAACGTGGTTTTTAAAAAATGTTTTTTATATAGTTTATTTTCTACTTTATCCAATGACTTGATTAAGTATGACTTGACTAAGTGTTTATAAATACACGGACTAAAAATCTTGAGCGACCAGGATTCGAACCTGGGTTGTAGCGGCCACAACGCGAAGTACTAACCACTATACGATCACGGCCAGCGCGCTCACATCGATTGGGGCTGAAGTAACTGTGTCAATAGGTCTTCAGTCTTGTCGGTATCTTTAGAAATCATGTCCTCAATTTTATGGTCCTTAGGGCGTAATTAAATTAAGCTAATTACGGTCTCTAATTGCTAGTTTTTATGATGGCATCTGAAATTGTTAGGCAAAAGTAGCCTGCATGCCAAATTTCAGAACTATAGAACAATCAGAAGTGGGCTAATTTTCGATGTCAATTTTAACAACAAACACACAAACGCGAAGCTGAGTTAATAAAAACGTGTTAAAAAAGATAATCTAAAAATAACAAAATACACTCAGACAGATATTGTTAACACTAGAAACAACTCACTAATTACGTATATAACTCATAAAAAATTAATTAATTAAACAAAGACATTTGATGCTTTAAATGAATGGTTACGAATAAGCCAGAATAACAAAGTACTTAAGACCACTTTGAAACACTACAAGAGAGAAAATATGTAAATAAGGTGTTTGTACCTCTATGTGATAGTCTTTTTTCATTTAACCTTTTCACTTCAGATGGCTGCAACTAAAAATAGAATTAAATCAAGGGATATAATTACGAGAATTTTTTTTTAATTTAGAATTTTCTGAACAGATCTGAATTTGAAAGCCTCACCTCTCTAGACTGTATCCTAGAGCGTACACCTTGTCTGTTTTCATGTACATCTGCTGAAATTCTCTCAGAATACCCAGATGTTTTTACTTCATTTTGGCTTGTTTTATCAGGCAAGTCTGAAATTCTTTCCTGGCCAGATTTCTCGGCTTGGTAATTTTTATTTTCTGCCATACCGCTGGCCCTTCTTGTCTGGATCTGTGTGGACATACCTGGCATGGGTGCCTGGGTGTCATCGTCCAACCAACTGTCAGCTAGCTTGTTGTTGTTGGTACCTGGCAGCTTGGAAGCTCCACCAAAGTCAATGGCAGTTCTTCTGTCCAGTTTTTTTAACATGGCAGCTTTGGACTCTGCTGCTGAAAGTTTGGGAACAGCTGGCATGTTCTGATTTAGATCTGGAAGGGGAGGTAAATCTGGCACAAGCAGTTGCACTGAGTTATCTGTCTTGGGAATAAATGACAGTGGAAGAGAAGAATCAGCTGGGATATTGTTTTCTTCATCAACTGGCTGTGGGCTCTCAGGGATGACTTTATCATCCTCAACAACAGTGCCATCTTCTTCTGCAGCATTGGTCTCTTGTGTTGTTATTTCTGATGTTTCTTCATCTAAGTTCAGCTGAAGCTCCTTCATCTAGGAAACCATAAAAATTTTGCCTAGTTCAGTCTAGTATCAACTAAGTTTAAAATTTTAACACTTGTTAAAATTCTTTTTTAAAATAGAATCTATACAATGTTTTGGTAAAAGTAAAATTACTTTGTTGTAAATAAATTAACTGAATTTTTTTTTTAATTCACCATTAATAATCATTTAAACAAAATTGTTGATGAAATTAATATTTTTAGAATGCACATATACATCAATAAACTTAAAAAACTCAACAATGTGGACTGAAGCCTTATACTTAAGGCAGGCAGTGGTTTCCAAACTGAGAGGTAGGGACAGACTAGTACTGAGGCAGATGTATAAAAGTAACAGAAATATAATATTTTATATATATATATATATATATATATATATATATATATATATATATATATATATATATATATATATATATATATATATATATATATATAAATCAGTACTATGATGTCACAGTAGCATTGTGTGTCCTAGCAGTCAGTTTAAATGTTGCTGATATATCAGTTTAATCATCATCATCATTCCTTTCAATTTCTTTGCTGATTCTGTAAATCTGATCTCTGAAATTTTAAACCTTTTGTTGATTGAAGAGAGGATGGTGTATTCAGATGGTAGAGCTTATGACAGCTAACATGACAGTATCAAGTTTGGATCCCAGGCTTGAGTTTATAAGATGTTTCTTGAGCCCGCCCAGCTTTGATGGGTACCTGTTCACGTTGGGGAAACTATGGTGGCTGGTTGTAGTGCTGACCACACTATCCCCCTGTATGCCGAGGTGATTGAAAAAGATTAGCTCTACTTCATTTGCTCATATATTGGGCACAAAAGGGGAAAAGATGATTGATTAAAGACATTGCAGTGGAAAATTGACAGGCAAAAATGTCCAAGAATCAAACTTTGTGCTAACAATTTTATTTGCATGACCAGTTGTGTTAGAGCAGGGATCTCCAAACTTTTCAGTCCGAGGGCCGCATTAACTATCAAATTTCAGTTTGGGGGCCAACTTCTTCCAGGAATGTCTTTGATTTTTCTGGGCAAAGTTCCTCAGCCATCACCATCAAACGGTTTTTCCGTGGACAAAAAGATCTCCGCGGGCCGGATGAGAGGACAACGCAGGCCGCATCCGGCCCACGGGCTGTAGTTTGGAGACCCCTGTGTTAGAGCATTGTTGATAAAATACTAGGTAAACAAGATCATTGTGACAAGTTTGTATGTTCAGAACCCAACTGATGGTGTTGATATATTTGTGTATGTTTAATACATTGAGGCCAACAGATACATTAGAAAATATTCTAGTTTGACAACACAGATAAAAGTTCTAATGCAATTTAATAATTTAATCAGAAGAGCAGAGAGAAGGCAAGCAACTAAAAACTGCTTCAGGCACAAGACAAGCTTTATAGTTTACAAAGACCTTTTTTAAAATATAAGAGATAAAATTATTTATTATGTGAGTCACTTATAAAATTCACTGAAGTTAAAGACTAATTTAAAATAAACACTCAAAGATGATAATATTTCTAAAAACTTACTGAAGTGCCTAATTTTCAATACAAAAATAATTTGGTTGATAAATTTGATTATTTCATAATTTTATTTTTTTTAATTAATTAACATATTTTAATAAATAAATTTTAATCACAGAGTTACTTCCCATTGTAAATTAAACTAAAAAAGAGAGACAACCCCTGACTTTTATTCCCAGTACCTGTTGAATGTTAGACAAATTCAACAATGAAGAAATAAAGAGGGTAATCTTTTAATATTATTTTGCCTAACATCAGTGTCAAATACATAATGTGAACTTTTGTCATCTGTTTTTTATTCATATACGCTAAATTATAAATTGAAACAGAAAACTATATCTATATTAAATAATCCATTTGAAGAGTTTAGAAGTTTAACTTTTATCACGTGCTAGATGCGATTTGCTGATATTATGCTTTATTGACACTTTCGGTTATACTTTAGCAGTAGGCCTCAACAAAGGTCATAAAGTAACTAAAACTGAAAAATTGAAAGTGGCAGAAAGAACAGTCCTACCCTAGAAAGGGGACTGCCACTTAGCATGCAAATTCCTTAGGGGATCTTGTTAGAGAAATTGCTGGATTTTCAACAAATGAAAGAAGATGTCAAGAGTTGCTGAAGACTTCCAAAGATGAGTGTGCTCTTAAGTATTGCAAAAAGAGGGTGGGGTACCCATGTTAGAGGTAAAAAGAAGAAGAGAAGAAATGCAAGTCACTCTTCCGAAGATGAAGAGAGACCAACAACAGCAACATGCAAAATAATTTAGTTTAACAAAAAAAAATTAATTAAAAAAAAAATTACACTTCATAGGGTGGGGTCTCTGAAGCAGATGAACTCTACTTCATCTACCCCAGGGGCTGGCAACCTGTGGCTCATGAAAAAATATTGTTCTGCAACACTCAGCAATGAATGATGTAATAATAAATATAAACAATAAACACTTGCTATTCAATTAGAATATTGAGTTACTCCATACTTCAATATACTTCCTATTAAAGTTTCATTCACAAATTGAAAAATTTAACGTCATGTTGGATATCAATAAGAAACTAAACGAGCTAAATGTAATACTGCAAGGAAAAGAAAACCCAGCCTATGCCTTGCTGGAAGAAGTGGATTGTTTCGAAAAAAATTACTTGTCTTTGTTGAAGACAAGGAGAGCGGTAAATTACCTAATTTTTAAAAAAATCTTTAAAAAAAATTTCGTGATGAAACCAAGGCTGCTCTTAACATGATTCACTTCAGCGTTACTATAAACAAAATGAAGGATGGATTCCTGAGAGATTTGAGCAATTCAAAACAAACGCAAGTACTTTGACGTTCATGGTAGATTCTCTCAACACAAAAACAAATGAGATCAACATTGAGCCATTTTGAAGTGATGCTAGTTCGCTTCAAATGGAAATGCTGGATTTGAAAACCAAACATTTGTGGAATTGTAAATTTTCCGAACTCAAGAGCAAGTTGCAAGAGTTGAAGGTTAAGAAAAGCATGCAAGTTACACTTCGCAAGTACACAGCTAAACTAACTTTCAAAGGGAATGAAAGGCCAATGTTCCACTGATATAACTAATATTCAATGATAATAATTTTATTATTTGATTAATAATTTTATTATTTTAGCAGAGGTATCTAAAATACTTTATTATGTTTTGTGCATTCCATTGGTTCTGACACTGGTAACAGTATATATTTTCTATATAAATTCCATTATGTTCGGGGGGTGGTAGACTTTCTAAGCTGGAAGAAACTCTGCATAGGTCCTATCATACCAGTGTTTTAAGTGTTTTAGATATGATCTGTCGAGTGAGAAATGTTTTGTTTTCAAATACGAGCAAAATTTGAGATACGAGTAACCTGTTCAGAGGATTACATAGTTTGATGGAAAGAAACACCCCAAAAAGTTGCAGCTGGTTAAGCATAGGAGCTAGTTAACCACACTCGCATAACTTATTTCCACTATATGATGATGAAAGGTAGGAACAAAAAAAATCTCATTGGAAAGGTTTTTTTTAAACGGCATGCAGGTAAAAGTGGTGAAAGCATGGCAAAATAAAGGCAAAGAGCAGTGGATAGAATTGACAAAAACAAAGCTTAAATAACACAACTAGTACAGCAGCATTTAGGTTCAATTATGTTCAGTGAAGTTCAATTAAGCTGAGGGATAAAGTATAGCATTAAGAGTGTAATGAGTAGATGTTTGATTAAGAGTGTAATGAGTAAATGAATTTAAGTGACCAAAGAGTTTAGAAAGGAATGAAGCATCTACCTGTCCCCTCTACACCTCCATCAGCATCCTCCATAAGCTTAAGTCAGCAAATTAAATACATTTTTAAAATTTATTTACATTCTTTTATAATTTCTTTATACAATATTTGTCAAAACTTTTGTTTTTCACATGACTGTTTTCCTGTTTGTTCAAGTTTTTGAATGAGTATATAACGATGATTGTAAGTGTTAATCAATGTATCATTCCAGTATTAACATTCTACCAGAGTAGAGTACATAGTTTCTATGTAGAACATCAACTCACCACTGTATTCTAGGGTTTGTGTGTTTTTGTTGTTGGTAATTTAGAACAGTCTGTGATTTAGGTTGTGTAGATAGTGGATCAAAGTTTTATTATTGTAATTTTGAATGGGTCTTTGTTTCATTTAGTCCTGGTGTTTGTTACCTGTTTGTGGTTTTGTATTGAAAGGTTGTGTGATGTGCAAGATTGTCCATACATGACTGACAGTGTGTTCCCAACAGAAACCCTCATCAGTTACAAAATCCCGCCTACACCAGTGAATGTATATAAAAAAGTCGGGTTGGAGGTTGGGAAGGCGACAGAATTTTTGGGTTTTCAAAGAGAAACAAAAAGTTTGAAAAACAGCTGAATTAAGGGCTTTGGACTATAAATTAGATACCAATTCAGTTTACAAGCTTTGAATTTATTGCTATGTTGGTAATGAGACAAACCTCTAAGGCTTGCATCAGTGTTGGAGCTGCCTCTATAGACTCCTTGGTCTCCTTTGGTTTTGGTGGCTTGACCACTCTGGTCAATACTTTTTTCTTCACAACTCTTTCTTGCCTGACCTTTTTCTAGAGGAATATATATATATATATTTCATGTATAGAAAGTATATTCAAGCGTAATTTTTTCCCTTTATTTAATCAGTGATAAAAGCTAACAAAATGGAACTGTACCTATTTATTTAAAAGAGACAAATTCAGCTGTAGAATGTGAATTTGCCTTATTTTATACTCTGCCTCTGCATAAGATAATATCATAAATAAGTTCCATACTGTTTCACTACCAACAGCCAATTAGCTGGTCAGTAACTGACCATCAACTTACCAATAACTCACCATCAACTAATTAATAACTGAATAACTACCGACAACTCACCAATAACTGATTATCAACTGACCAGCAACTCACCAATAACTAGACAATAACTGACATATAACTGACCAATAACTCACCATCAACTGACCAATAACTACCAACAACTGACTAGCCAAACCTACCTCAGCAACAGCAGGTTCTGGCTCCACCTTTTTGGCCTGTCCAGTCTCCACATAACGTTTGGCTGCTCCTCCCTGTGCTGTTGATCTGGCCAGTGATTTGGCCTCCTTTATCAAGCTCTGGGCATCAACTGTAACCCCACTGAAGCCAAATTTTTTTCTGGCCACAGTTGGCTGGGGGTCTGTGGCTTCAACCTTCTTTTTCTCTTCTTTGGGTTTTAAAATAACAAATTAGATATTTTTTAACAAAAGAATTACATCTGTATTAATGATGTACTAAAAATTGCTGTACAATACACTGAATCAAAATCTCTTATTAAATAAATATTGCCGGGGTCTTTACACATATTTTCAAATTACTATATTACAAAAATAAGAATTGATACAGAACCAATTAAATAGTTTAGAAAAATGGCATAACTGATTATTTAATAAGACATTTATTAGTAATGATTTACCTTTTTCTTTTTCTTTCCTTAAGAATCGGCTGATTTCATCATCTTCAAATTTTAAATCTTCAGCTTTGTGCGTGGTAGTCTCCTCTTTCCATGCACTTGATTTCTCTACCTAGAGATGCATTCCGTTTTTAAAACACCAGAGAAAATGTATTCCATCAGAATTTACAATGAGAAAATAATATTTCAAGTCCTTGTTAATTTTAAATTAATATTTTTTGATAAATATGATTTCAAGGCTTCCAGATAAAGTTGACTGAGAGAAATATTGTTTTGCATTTGAACATTTCATGAGATAAAATGTGAACTTTTTATTTTTATTTTCTGTTAAAATATTTAAACATATAACAACTTCGTATTTAAAATGAAGTATTACAATAACCATCAACCCACAAACCCTTGTTTTACAAAGTGCTAATGAAAGTTGAGATCTACATCCTTTTTTGAATGATAGATGTGCTAATACAAGTTTTGACCTATATCCTATGTTGGAAGATGTGCTAATACAAGTTTTGACCTTTATCCTATGTTGGAAGATGTGCTAATTCAAGTTTTGACCTTTATCCTATGTTGGAAGATGTGCTAATGCAAGTTTTGACCTATATCCTATGTTGGAAGATTTGCTAATACAAGTTTTGACCTATATCCTATGTTGGAAGATGTGCTAATACAAGTTTTGACCTATATCCTATGTTGGAAGATTTGCTAATACAAGTTTTGACCTATATCCTATGTTGGAAGATGTGCCAATAAAATTTTGACCTACTTCATGTCATATAAAATTTGACCTACTTCCTCAGAGTCATCCAACAAGTCTGGTGTGGGAGGGTTTGATGGCTCTGGTGTTGGGCCTGGAGATTTGCCGAACTTTGGGAAAGAAAATCTTATCGGCTCCTCTATTTTGTTTTTCCTCTTGTCCCTGGTGGATTTGGCCTTGTTCTCGGAGGCCAGGTGCATCCTCAGCTTCCTCTTGAGGACTGGGTACAGGATGAGAATGTGCTTAGTACAGTGAACTTCTAGATCCATATTTTAAACAAACCGTAAAACATGTTGGCTGTATTGGTGTGCATGGAAAAAAAACATAACTCAAACTGGAAGTTTAAAGTATAATAATCAAGACATGGTTTAAATTTAATTTATAAAGTTTAAATTATTTTATTTACAAATTATTTTCATGATGATACAGTTTAAAAAAAACAGCACATTTCTTAATTTTAAAAATAGTATCACTAACAATTCATTATAACTTTTTTTAAAAATAATTAGAAGTTCCTGATTGGTTGATAAAATAGGGTCTTGAAATATGGAACAAATTTCACTTGATTACATTTTTTTTTTCATTATAGTTAGACAAAAATTTATAAATAGTAATTCATTCTCATTATAGATATATTAATCTCTTTATTTGAACTGTACTTAATTAAAAAGGGGTGTAAGAAAGAGCTAAAATGCAGCATTGTTGAATTGGGTTTCTGCTAATATATATGTTCATACAGTAAGTATTGTATCAGTCAATTTACTTCGGTTTAAAAGCCATATAAAAGAAGGCAAAAAAAAAAAACTTTTAGCTGCACTCTTAGTCACAGAAGCTATGAAAACATTTTTTTAATAGTTTTTTTTTAAAAACATTTTGTTTTGTAACATTAACTTCCAGAAAAGACTTCAAAAGCAAACAGAAGGGGAAAAATAAACCATAAATAAATGAAGCATAAAAAAAGAAACGTAGATATGCTAAAAATAAAAAGCCACACACAAAAAAATATTTTTAGTATATTATAGTTTTTTTTTAGTTGAAGAGAGTAGTTTAAAATATAATCTTGATTCTGTGTAATAAAAAGTAATGAACATTAAAAAAGAAAATTCTTGAGGGATTAAGCATGAAAGAAATTTAAAAAAAAACATTAAAATGTTTCACAAAGACAGATAATAAAGAAATTTTAAGTTGTTAATGGTGGATATAGATGTTACCACAACTTTTCTTCATCTTAAATAATGCTGTTAGAAAATCAGTTCAAAAAATCAACGAGAAAGCAAAAAGCAATGTTGATTAAACACAGAGCAAGGTACCAGTGCTTCTGCTTTCTTTGGCTTTCTTTTGTTCATGGATCAGCTGTCTGGCATCTTTCTTCTCTGTTAAAATTTGGGCAGATAAATCATGGGTAGTTGATGAGAGTTATCCCCAAACAAAATGGCAGAACAATAGCAGACAAAAAATAGCCCTGTTTCTTCTATATAAAACTAGGTCTTAGCATTGATGTAGCATATTACAATTCATTGTAAGGATAAAAATTGATTAAAATTAATTAAAACCTGCATGTTTCTTAACACAAAATCTTAAACGATTTCTGTCTCTTTAAGGATAAAATTTTCAAGTGCAATCATGTTTTTATGATGACTTGTATATTTATTACTCTAGTTCATATAACAAGACCTACAAATGAAACTATTCATAGTGAATGAAACTATTTAAAGGTTAGAAAAAACATCCACTTTTCCATGTTTATGACATATTCAAATTTTTTTTTGTTTCACTGGATAGTGGTATTATACTCACATGATGATTTTAAATAACTATATTTTAAACAATGATATAGATTAATTTTTTCTCTTAATATTTAGTTTTCAACAATATTTAATAATATATTTCAACTATATTAAGGTAGTTTGTTTCAATGTGTTATATATGTGGGAAAAAATTGTTTATTCTTTCAAAAAATACTCAATTAGTTGTTGAGGCCATATATTTTAAACATTTTAAGTAGTTGTTCAGTCATGAGTTTGTTGAGGTAAATACCAAAAAGCTACCTCTTTCAAACCTACTCAAGTAGTTGTTTACGCAGTAGCAATTTGTTGGAGTAAAGAAAAATTATAAGTTAACTCTTTCTAATTTATGTCATTGTCTAGGGACAGTTTTGTTGGGATAAAAAAAATAGCCAGCTACCTTTTTCAGACATTTTAAGTAGTTGTTCAGTCATGAATTTATTGAGATAAAAAAAAACAAGCTACCTCTTTCAGACATTTTAAGTAGTTGTTCAGTCATGAATCAGACATTTTAAGTAGTTGTTCAGTTATGAATTTGTTGAGATAAAAAAAACCCAAGCTACCTCTTTCAGCCAGTTGGTCCAGGGTTTTCTTCATGTGCAGCAGCAGCTCATAGCTGGAGACCTTGTAGTCCAGCATGTGGTCAACTAGTGAGAGCCGCCTGCGAGGCGTTGAGTCGGGGGATGAGTAGATCTCTGTTGGTGCCATGGAACATCTGGACTCTGGCAAAGGTTCCTGAAGTAAAAGATCTTGATTTGAAATATTTTTTCAGGAAATACTTGGAATAGGCTGGTAGAGCATCAGAGCGCCTGATAGCTAACTAAAATAAAGTTTGATTTCTGACTCAAGTATGTAAGATGTTCTTGAGTCCACTCAGCGCTGATGGGTACCTGACTCAAATTAGGGAGAGGCAGCTTGGCATGCCGACTACACTTTTTCTTTATATGCCAAGGTCAAAGAAACATTACTGATGAGTACCTGACTCAAGCTTTAAATATACCGAAATCACAGAAACAAGCAAACTCTACTTCATCTGCCATACAAACTATCAGGTCAGAATACTTGTTTTTACAATTTAAAGCTTATACTGTTATATCTGTTACATTTTAGGGTCAGGGTGAGAAACTAAGATTGGCTTAAGATCTACTTTGTTAATTAAGGGGATATGCGCGGAAAAAATCACAAAATTTCTTGTTTTTCGTCATGATCGGTTTCTAGCACTTTTGGATACTTTGTCCATTTTTGTATAAAGAAAATAATAACTTTAAAGAGAAAAAAATATTCTATGTGTTTGAATTACGATTTTTATGACCCTATTAATTAAAAAATAATCAATTTTTCCCAATCTTACAAGCTCTCTATGAAAAGTTTTTTTATCCGTCATTATATTGTATTTGACATCATTGGAAAGCTGGATTTCTCATGTATCTAATAAACTTAATTTCATACATCTCGGAAACACCCAAAGCTTACAATCGGCTTTGCAGTTTACACAGATATGGTACTTTCCTGACCTCGTTTTTGTTACTTTTGGCTGTTTTTCTCAGTTCGCATGTTTTTAACACTAAAAAGCCTACTACTTTTTTATTTATTAAACAATGCCAACCATATTTTCAGTAATTGTTCTTGATGCAAATATACAATTTTTGTCACGAGGGAATTGTGATTGCTTTCATAGAAAAAAAGTATTTCGTAATTAATATGCAAATTTTGAAACTTTTGAATACTAAAAAGGGTACGATTTTTTAGACCTTGTAAAATTCTTACTAGTAATTATTTCAAAAAGTTGTCGTGACAAAAGTTTTAATATATACTGAAATATAAGCAGTTTAAATTTGATTGCTATAGGAGCATAAATAAAAAAGCCTTAGTATTTTTAAAAGTACCGAAAAATTCAAAATGGCGGAGGTTTTTTGGGTTTCCATGACAACCAAAATTGTTTTAGATTCTTTTTTTTGCTGTTTAATACTTACTTTTATATGCCAAATATGATAAAAGTATTCAAAAGGCTTTAGATCTTAAACTGTAAAAAATAGAAAAAAACATAGCATATCCCCTTAACTCGAGCTTTATTTTCTAAAATTTGTTTTAAGAATGAAATTCAGCCAATTGTTTAATATAGTATTCCAAATTTTACCTACATTTTTTACACAGAAAATCAAATTACCTGTTTTTTAAGTACTTCAGGGATGATCTGTATTTTCCCTTCCAGGAAATCTTTAGAAAATTCAATGTCATAAGGAATCTGCCCAAAAAATGTACAGCATTCAGCATAATCATAGCAGTATAAAATTTAAAAAAAAAAATGATGGAACACATGTAAATTTAGACTGATTACAACAGACATTGATGTTTATTACACAGAGCTAGTAAGCTATGCTGATTCTCATTATGCTTTAAAAAAATGAAACATCAAGCAAAATGATGCGGCCAGTTTGTTATTTATAACAATTCTTCTTTATATTTTTAATCATTTATCTGTTGCCTGGGTACCGTATGGCAAATAGTTGTTAAGTCTCTTCACAAAATCTGTTGCTGTTTTTTATTGGTTTTAACTAAAGAGTTACTAGCAGTTGGGTCAACTAAGAAAAGATTAAGAAGTTGTGGGGTGGAATGGCCTAGCGGTAGAGTTCTAGACTGCCAACCCAAAAGTCAAGAAACATATTAACTTTACTTCATCTGCCCATTGGATCGCTAGGTCTAATGAAAAATCATTGCTAGGTGGGTTAACTAGCAAGAGACAATAAAGCTCCTACTAGGTGGGTTAACTAGCAAGAGACAATAAAGCTCCTACTAGGTGGGTTAACTAGCAAGAGACAATAAAGCTCCTACTAGGTGGGTTAACTAGCAAGAGACAATAAAGCTCCTACTAGGTGGGTTAACTAGCAAGAGACAATAAAGCTCCTACTAGGTGGGTTAACTAACAAGAGACAAAAGAGCTCCTACTAGGTGGGTTAACTAGCAAGAGACAATAAAGCTCCTACTAGGTGGGTTAACTAGCAAGAGACAATAAAGCTCCTACTAGGTGGCTTAACTAACAAGAGACAAAAGAGCTCCTTGTAGGTGGCTTAACTAGCAAAAGACATAAGAGCTCCTACCAGATAGTTGTCCAGTGAAATAGGATCAGGGTATGGAGCAACTCCTTCATAGACCACAGCAGGATCTTCATAAATCATTGACTCTAAAACAAGGTTTTATTTTAGATTAGACATTTCAGGAAAAAAAAAAATTATATCTAATTTTAAATGTTTAATTTTATGCTGTAAAATGTCAACTAAAATGTTTCTACAATTTATTTTCATAAAATTACCTTTATCAAAAGAGTCAACATCTGATTCAGGTATAGATAACTGTGAACATACTGTGAAAACAGGTTGATCTAATTATTTGTTAATTTCTATAAAAAATAATATGAAATAAAATATACAGAAAGGAAATGCATCATACACTAATAGCTGATTCAGAGTAAACATGATTTTGCCTGTATAAGATGACTTGAGTTTGAGTTTTGTGAATGAGTACTTACATTTGGAATGGTCGATATAGAAAAGATGTTTCTGGAAGCCAACAACCAAGTCCCCCATGTTGTTGAGAAAACAAGCAGCAGACAAGCTGGTGTCCAGCATCACCTCAGTCAGCAGTGCCGTGTTTTCATCCCAGATTTTTATTGCCCCATCAGTGCTAAATATGGACACAATGTTCTTTGTTAATGTTAATTACACCTGAACCCCACATAAGTGCTATCTATGGATGGAATGTTCTTTGTTAATGAATCCAATATCAGTGCTAGTATGTAATTTTTTAATAATTTTAAATCTATATACTACTAAAAGTCAAGTTTGTTTACATGTTTGAATATTTATTTGTTTTTTTGTTTGTTTTTTTGTTTGTTTTTTTTTTGTTTGTTTTTTTGTTTGGCTGATTGACTATTGCACATGGTTGCACTCATCGTGGAGAGCTGTAAAATAGTATGTAGGTAGAGAAAAAATTTTGTTTTAAGACAGACTGTTAATCACACATTTATTTAAAGACGTTAATTAATTTATTGATTTATTCATACGTAGAGTAACCCTATTTTTTTAAAAAGTTTAGAACGACCACTACACTCGGCGGGACCGTGACGTCACAGTTTTTTGTTTACTCTTTAGTACAATAAAATGGCGGCGTCTATCGAAGAAAATTGTGTTCCCATTCAAAAGTTTAACGCGTTCTAAATCTAATTTTCTGTCGGTCATAACTTTAACAATACGTCCGTTTGCTGTATTTATTACGTTCCAACACTTACATCAATTTTCAACTGTCTTTTTTCATTTAGTTTTACAATAAATTTCTCTAGATCTAAAGATCAGCTGTCGAAGGAAAGTTATGAATCTAGCCTAGATCTAGCCTAGATCTAGGTCACTAGACTCAATGTAATGTAAATTCTAGATCTAGACTTAATGTAAATTCTACATCTAGAATCTATTTCAGGCCTTAATACATCTAGAATCTATTTCAGGCCTTAATTATTTTATATAAATCTTTGTTTGGCTAATTTAAGATAAAATTTAATTTGAAAGTTACTACTACTAGACTTAGATCTAGATCTATGCGCGTAAATCAAGTTGCATAAGAAGACTCAAAGTATAGTATAAAAATTCATTTGTGACGTCACAAGTAAATAGCTAAGTTGGTAGTGTAGGCGGCTCTCATGCGGGTGGCACAGGTTCTAGACCAATATGTCAATGATATTTTTTTTTTCAATTTTTTTTTTTAGATGTGAATGATAAAGTTGCCTATCTGAACTTGGCAGGATACAGGGCAGGTGAAGTAGAGTTCATCTGTTTCTTTGTCCTAAGCATATGAAAGGATAGTGTGGTCAGAGACATGCTCGGCTGGAATCGTTTTTTAAACGATAAAAACATGTTGTCTGAGACTTGGCGGGACACTGGGCAGGTGAAGTAGAGTTGAATAGGTCACATGTGACGTCAGTATATGAAGGGATAGTCCGAAATCAGTGTTTTCTGTGTTTTTAAAAGATAAGAAACATATTTTTGAATGTGGGGTCTGTTTTTTGTGACGATAAGTGACACTGCAGTAGCGTAGCGAGGAGGGGGGGGCGGGAGGGGAGGCGGGGGGAGGTGGAGTGGGGAAGGGGGGGGTGGCGGGGGGGACATATGTTGGGGCGCCAAAATGGTTTGGAAAAATAAATTGAAAGGTTGAGGGGGGTTCAAATCGAAAGTTTGAATGGGGGGGGGTGCACATCAAAAGTTTGAGGGGGGGGGTTGAAAATCGAAATCTTGGGGGGGGGGGGGTTAAAATCGAAAAGTTTGTCCCCGGACGCCGGGAAGGGTCGCTATGCCTCTGAGTGACAGACGTGATGTTTTTTGATGGATGACCCCCGAAACCCACAGTTATCCAACGGATGACGGGTATTCTAGTATACTACTAAAAGTCAAGTTTGTTTACATGTTTGAATATTTATTTGTTTTTTTGTTTGTTTTTTTGTTTGTCCGATCGAGTATTGTGATATGTTCTACTCTATCTGGAGAGCTGTAAAATAGTATGTAGGTAGAGAATAATTTTTTAATGCAGACAGACTGTTAATCACAAATTTATTTAAAGACGTTAATTAATTTATTGATTTATTCATACGTAGAGTAACCCTATTTTTTTTAAAAGTTTAGAACGACCACTACAATCGGCGGGACCGTGACGTCACAGTTTTTTGTTTACTCTTTAGTACAATAAAATGGCGGCGTCTATCGAAGAAAATTGTGTTCCCATTCAAAAGTTTAACGCGATCTAAATCTAATTTTCTGTCGGTCATAACTTTAACAATACGTCCGTTTGCTGTATTTATTACGTTCCAACACTTATATCAATTTTAAACTGTCTTTTTTCATTTAGTTTTACAATAAATTTCTCTAGATCTAAAGATCAGTTGTCGAAGGAAAGTAATGAATCTAGCCTAGATCTAGGGAGGGGGGGAAGGGGGGGGGGAGGGGGGGACATATGTTGGGGCGCCAAAATGGTTTGGAAAAATAAATTGAAAGGTTGAGGGGGGTTCAAATCGAAAGTTTGAGTGGGGGGGGGGGGGGTGCACATCAAAAGTTTGAGGGGGGGGGGGGTTGAAAATCGAAATCTTGGGGGGGGGGGGGGTCAAATCAAAAAGTTTTTCCCCGGCGCCGGGAAGGGTCGCTATGCCTCTGAGTGACAGATGTTTTTTTATGGTTGACCCCCGAAACACACAGTTATCCAACGGATGACGGGTATTCTAGTACTTCCTAATATTCAAACTAAAGAATTATATGAAGGCCAACATGTAATGAAACATGTCAGAACAAAACATGCAGCCCTTCACAACAGTGTGACTTCACTAGCACCTCTGGTTAGATTGAGATTATTGTTAATTAACTTTATATTCATGTATGCTAACACTTGGGAGAGGGGGGAGGGAATTAAAAGCACAAGAATAATGTATTAAAAATAATAATCATAACTTTAAATACTTTTTAAAGTTTTTTTTATATCATATTTTACAGAGTTAAGATTTAACAGCGATAGCCATCATACTATTTATCTTATTGATATACAGTTGTTTCCGTAAAAACGCACAAACAAAATAAAGTGGAAGATGCTGAACTTCTGTGACTGGACACATAAGTAAAGTCTGACCTGCATGAGCAGAAGATTTTGACAGCAGGGCAAACATCAACAGCAATGACAGCAGCCAGGTGTTCAGGTTTGTGCTGTTCATCCAGCAGCTCTTCAACAGCTGGTATTGCTGTAACAGAATTTTTAATTACAACTTCTTTTAACTACAGCATTTAATCTAGGCAGCTCTTCAACAACTGGTATTGCTGTAATGGAATTTTCATTACAACTTTTTTATTTACAACATTTAGGCTAGGCAGTTCTTTAACAGCTCGTATTGCTGTAACAGATTTTTAATTACAACTCTTTTATCTACAACATTTAAGCTAGGCCAGGCAACCTTTTGAGGTGGAAGAGCCAAAAGTTACAATTTACAAAATTGCCCAGTTTTTAAAGAACCATTAATAATTGTTCTTCAATATTATGGTATTTGATTAGGATTAGCTAAATAATTTTTTTTTTAAATGGGTTTAAGTATGAAAAAATATTTATTCATATAAAAACATACACGTTTCTCACAAAACATAATAAAGTATTTCAACTAGTTCTTTTAGGATAATAAAATCCAAATATAAAACCATCCCTACCTAATTTAGAAGCTAACAACTATAAGACTATGTCAATCTAGTTAAATTAATGCACACTAAACATACTAAAATGCCTTCTGAATAACATAACCTTTACTATTAAAAATATTTTTTTTTTAAATGTGCGCTTCGGTAGTGGAAAGCATGGAACCACTGCGACGGCGCTGGCCACATCACAGTTGTTGAGCTGGGCCTTGTGTCCATGCAGCTGTCAGCTGTTTGTATATGCTCTACTCCACTTATTCTTAGTGTTTTTATTTTGTTTAAAATTGTTTTTCAGTATAATATTTTTATGCGTTATGAAAATAAAATAATTATTATGGAACTAGCGAGCCGGATCCTGACATCGAAAGCGAGCCGCAGGTTGCCTACCCCTGAGCTAGGCAGTTCTTCAACAGCTGGTATTGCTGTAACAGATTTTATATTACAACTCTTTCATCTACATCATTTAAACTAGGCAGCTCTTCAACAGTTGTTCTTGTTGTAATGTCATTTTTAATTAAAACTACTTCATAGACAACCTTTGCCCTAAGCCACTCAGTGACTACACTTCTTTTAAATTGCTCACTGCAGTTTTTTTTTTAAATGACATATACAATATTCTCTTCACATTTCATCAACTTAAACCCAGATTCAAACTTGATGAGACTTCCAGGTTAGCAGTCTAGAGCCCTACCATAATCATATAATAACTTCCTAATTTTGGATGTAGCTCCAATAAATCTAGTTGTAATACATATTTTAAAGAGCTACTCCTGTGAACAGTTAAGTTGGGAATTCATTAAGTTTTGGCTTACTCTTAGGTTTATTGAGGCCAAGGTCAGTGGCTGGTTCCATGGAATGAAAGATGATATGTCCACTGTAATAGCCAGTCATTAGATAATTGCCCTGGTTTTAGGATAAAAAAAAACCATTGAATGAAAGATGATATGTCCACTGTAATAGCCAGTCATTAGATAATTGCCCTGGTTTTAGGATAAAAAAAAACCATTGAATGAAAGATGATATGTCCACTGTAATAGCCAGTCATTAGATAATTGCCCTGGTTTTAGGATAAAAAAAAACCATTGAATGAAAGATGATATGTCCACTGTAATAGCCAGTCATTAGATAATTGCCCTGGTTTTAGGATAAAAAAAAACCATTGAATGAAAGATGATATGTCCACTGTAATAGCCAGTCATTAGATAATTGCCCTGGTTTTAGGATAAAAAAAAACCATTGAATGAAAGATGATATGTCCACTGTAATAGCCAGTCATTAGATAATTGCCCTGGTTTTAGGATAAAAAAAAACCATTGAATGAAAGATGATATGTCCACTGTAATAGCCAGTCATTAGATAATTGCCCTGGTTTTAGGATAAAAAAAAAACCATTGAATGAAAGATGATATGTCCACTGTAATAGCCAGTCATTAGATAATTGCCCTGGTTTTAGGATAAAAAAAAAACCATTGAATGAAAGATGATATGTCCACTGTAATAGCCAGTCATTAGATAATTGCCCTGGTTTTAGGATTAAAAAAAACCATTGGATGAAATATTGAGAAACACAAAATGATTTTTTTTTAAAAGGCAATTAGAAAATTTTTTATAAGCATGGATAAACATTGAAGAGAATATATAAATAATACTTAAGGATATTTTAGCGGGTACCAAATTGTAAGGGACCATATATTGTCTTTACACATATTTCATTCACTTTATTTTTTATTTTATTGTTATCTAAAGGTTTAGTAGAATGTCCACCTAGCTCTAATGGGTACCTAACTCATGTTAGGAAAAAGAAAGGTAGCCGGGTCTCTGAAACAGATGAACTCTACTTCATCTGCCCCAAGTGTCTTGGGCACGAACAGCGAAAAGAGAGGGATATAAAAGTTACTTTGTGTTACTAGTATTGTAATGTGTGTTTTATAATTTTTGGTAGGTAATTTTCTTTTTTGACCAATTTTAATATAACTTATTACTAAGTAAAAGATACATATTTTAATTTACCAATCTGGCATATCCCCCAAGGTCAGGGGCAGTGAAGACCTCATGCAACATGGTCAAGTTGGGCAGACTCCAGATATGGACAAGCATGACCCCTTTGGGCTTGTACAAGGTGTTCAGGCAGTCATGTGACGTGTCATGTGATATATCCAACACCTGAGAGGAAATCATTTTAATAAAACAACCAAAACATGGTAGAAACTTTAACTTTCTGAAACTATAAATGTGTATTAGTATGATGGACTGTGTTTCAATAACAAATATTTTATCTGGTAAGTAATTGGGCTTTAAAAAAATAATACTTTTACTAAACCATGCTCTGATTTGTTAAAATGTAAATTTTTTAAGTGTATTTGAAAAGTTTTATTTTGTTAAATTACTTACAGCATCTTTTCCTGTCTTGAACTCCAGGTATCTCTGACCTTTAACCACTGGATCCATGAACAAAATTCTGCCATCCTGTTCATAAATGTTGTATAGATATGCTTTTAGGTTTTCTAGATATTTAAGGCTGCTTTGTAATATATCAAACACAACCATAAACATTATGGTGCATAGTGCATTTCTTATAGAGTTCATTTCTTATTATGGCCATTGCTTCAAATAGAATGTCTGATAAGATTAATACATCCCCCATTCCAGCACAGACCCTACAAACACACTTAAAACTCCATCTTTATGTGAATTAAATAGAATTTGTAATTGCTCCTATCCATTCTAAATAAAATAGTATAAGCTCTACGTAAAACAAAAAAATCCAGCCAGATAAGACATCATTTTTTTAAAATTTACTTTCTATTATATGGTAATATTATACAGTATACTAATCCAGTCCAAGTATAAAAATATTATTTGAAACAGCTGAAACATTCCAATCCACTTTACCTCCAGACCAAGAAGAAGAAAAATATCCTGGCTAGTGAGCACTGAGCCTTGGTCTGTCCACATGACCACAGGTGAGTTGAGTACAGCCAGACAACAGCAGTTGGAAGGTTGAACATTCCCGGCCACATTCTCTGTTGCCCTCTTTACTGGTCCAGATTTACTTAAGGTCATCCTGCAGGGTAAATTACTTCTTTACTTAAAGTTAAGACAACTTGCTGGACTGATTTACAAGTATAGTCATTAAATAGCAAAATAACAATGCCCAATTTTAAAGTTAAATTTGAAAAACTTCAGAACCCTCATTGTTAGTAAATTTCTATCATTTGAATGTACAATTTAGATCATGAGTAAAGTTTAGCTTTCAAAGCATTTTTAAGCAGGTGTAGTTCTAGGGAGATGGTGATGTACGTGTTGTTTTTAAGTTTTTTTTTGCTTTAATTTTTAGTGTAGTATAAACTGTATAAATTTGTCCTTCTTGAACTTTACTGACAAAACTTACAAAACTTTCCACTACTTAACAAATCATACTTTGGTAATTGTTCTAAATTTTACCTGAAACAGTAAAGAACAAAAATTTTACTACCTAGAAGGATTGAAGTCCCCTGCACCAGTAACTCTGCTCGCCAAAATGTTGGACTGGATTTCAATCACATTCCAAACTGCTACTCGGCAAGAAGGGTCAGTTCTGATTTTAAAATGTAATTGATATTTCTATTAAAAAATTCATTTTAAAAACACACATCTGCATTAAAATTGTGTTAATGTTAGAACAAGTAAATGATGTTATTTTTAATCAAACGTCTGTTAAACATCATGCACAGCAACTTTAATTTTTTTTTACCAAGTAAAAACAAATAAGATTTTATGCTTACAAAGTATTTTAAAAATTATTAGGCCTATATCCCAAAGTATTTAGCTTCTTTTTTTTTTTATTTATAAACTGTTTCGTATAGTAGTGCAGGCCTACTTAAAAAGTAGTTTAACTAATTAGTTATAGTCTTAATTGCTTAATTATCTTTTGCTTACTAGTTCTATATATTTTACTGAAAGTATTTTAACTACCTTAAAAGTATATATGCATAAAATAGTTCAACTTACCTAGTAGTGTACACCCAAACTTCAGCAGGATTAACTAGCATGTAGATTGTATTGTGTTCTACTTACCTAGTAGTGTACACCCACACTTCAGCAGGATTAACTAGCATGTAGATTGTATTGTGTTCTACTTACCTAGTAGTGTACACCCACACTTCAGCAGCATTAACTAGCATGTAGATTGTATTGTGTTCTACTTACCTAGTAGTGTACACCCAAACCTCAGCAGGATTAACTAGCATGTAGATTGTATTGTGTTCTACTTACCTAGTAGTGTACACCCAAACTTCAGCAGGATTAACTAGCATGTAGATTGTATTGTGTTCTACTTACCTAGTAGTGTACACCCACACTTCAGCAGGATTAACTAGCATGTAGATTGTATTGTGTTCTACTTACCTAGTAGTGTACACCCACACTTCAGCAGCATTAACTAGCATGTAGATTGTATTGTGTTCTACTTACCTAGTAGTGTACACCCAAACCTCAGCAGGATTAACTAGCATGTAGATTGTATTGTGTTCTACTTACCTAGTAGTGTACACCCAAACTTCAGCAGGATTAACTAGCATGTAGATTGTATTGTGTTCTACTTACCTAGTAGTGTACACCCAAATTTCAGCAGGATTAACTAGCATGTAGATTGTATTGTGTTCTACTTACCTAGTAGTGTACACCCACACTTCAGCAGCATTAACTAGCATGTAGATTGTATTGTGTTCTACTTACCTAGTAGTGTACACCCACACTTCAGCAGGATTAACTAGCATGTAGATTGTATTGTGTTCTACTTACCTAGTAGTGTACACCCACACTTCAGCAGCATTAACTAGCATGTAGATTGTATTGTGTTCTACTTACCTAGTAGTGTACACCCACACTTCAGCAGGATTAACTAGCATGTAGATTGTATTGTGTTCTACTTACCTAGTAGTGTACACCCACACTTCAGCAGGATTAACTAGCATGTAGATTGTATTGTGTTCTACTTACCTAGTAGTGTACACTCAAACTTCAGCAGGATTAACTAGCATGTAGATTGTATTGTGTTCTACTTACCTAGTAGTGTACACCCACACTTCAGCAGGATTAACTAGCATGTAGATTGTATTGTGTTCTACTTACCTAGTAGTGTACACCCACACTTCAGCAGCATTAACTAGCATGTAGATTGTATTGTGTTCTACTTACCTAGTAGTGTACACCCACACTTCAGCAGGATTAACTAGCATGTAGATTGTATTGTGTTCTACTTACCTAGTAGTGTACACCCACACTTCAGCAGGATTAACTAGCATGTAGATTGTATTGTGTTCTACTTACCTAGTAGTGTACACTCAAACTTCAGCAGGATTAACTAGCATGTAGATTGTATTGTGTTCTACTTACCTAGTAGTGTACACCCACACTTCAGCAGGATTAACTAGCATGTAGATTGTATTGTGTTCTACTTACCTAGTAGTGTACACCCACACTTCAGCAGGATTAACTAGCATGTAGATTGTATTGTGTTCTACTTACCTAGTAGTGTACACCCAAACTTCAGCAGGATTAACTAGCATGTAGATTGTATTGTGTTCTCTGTCATAGCAGACACTCAGCACTTTTTGTAAGGGAGATATGCTGGGAGGGGGCAGCACTGTGCAAAGATTTTTCCTGTTACTGCGAGCCATCAGACGAACACTGGAAATCAAAAGAATGATTTTTAAACAGGTTTTTTTTTTAAGATTTTAAATTTACAAAGCTTAAAATTCAATTTTGTACTTTCAACAGTGTTAATAAAAAAAATTGTACATAATATAATAAATTTAAGATTTATTTTTAGTTTTTATTTTATTTTACATTAATAGAAGTGATGCTGAACTAAGATTGCATGAATAATAAACAAATATTTTAAAATAAGTTTCAAATTAAAATATTATTGTTAAACCAATATGTGTTAGCCTGCTTTCTTCAATAAACTACCAAATTAAGTTGTGAATTAAAATATCACTGTAAAATTTATATGAACTCACCTGCTATCTTCAAAAACAACCAAACTAAGTTGCCAGATAAAATATTACTGTCAAGCTTATATGTCTTCAGTAACAACAAAACTAAGTTGCCAGATAAAATATTACTGTCAAGTTTATATGAACCTACCTGCTATCTTCAGTAACAACCAAACTAAGTTGCCAGATAAAATATTACTGTCAAGCTCATATGAACCTACCTTCTATCTTCATTAACAACCAAACTAAGTTGCCAGATAAAATTTTGTTGTCAAGCTTATATGAACCTACCTGCTTTCTTCAGTAACAACCAAACTAAGTTGCCAGATAAAATATTGTTGTCAAGCTTATATGTCTTCAGTAACAACCAAAGTAAGTTGCCAGATAAAATATTACTGTCAAGCTTATACAAACCTACCTGCTGTCTTCAGTAACAACCAAAGTTGCCAGATCAAATATTACTGTCAAGCTTATATGAACCTACCTGCTATCTTCAGTAACAACCAAACTAAGTTGACAGATAAAATATTACTGTCAAGTTTATATGTCTTCAGTAACAACCAAACTAAGTTGACAGATAAAATATTACTGTCAAGTTTATATGTCTTCAGTAACAACCAAACTAAGTTGACAGATAAAATATTACTGTCAAGTTTATATGTCTTCAGTAACAACCAAACTAAGTTGCCAGATAAAATATTACTGTCAAGCTTATATGAACCTATCTGCTGTCTTCAGTAACAAACAAACTAAGTTGACAGATAAAATATTACTGTCAAGCTTATACAAACCTACCTGCTATCTTCAGTAACAACCAAACTAAGTTGACAGATAAAATATTACTGTCAAGCTTATACAAACCTACCTGCTATCTTCAGTAACAACCAAACTAAGTGGCCAGATAAAATATTACTGTCAAGTTTAAATTAACCTACCTGCTATCTTCAGTAACAACCAAACTAAGTCGCCAGATAAAATATTACTGTCAAGCTTATATGAACCTACCTGCTATCTTCAGTAACAACCAAACTAAGTTGCCAGATAAAATATTACTGTCAAGTTTAAATGAACCTACCTGCTATCTTCAGTAACAACCATTAGCCTTGTGGTTTTCCCTTTCCTCCTACACAGAGACAAGCTGTTGACTTGACTCCTGGCAAGGGCCCAGAACATTATGTTGTAGTTGAAGTTCCACAGAGTTAGTGTTCTTGGTGTGCTCATGTAGAGCAGGTTGTCATCCGTCAGCCCCATCCACAATATGCCATCCACTGACACCACTAGGCTAATGAATGAAACATAAACTTTATTACAAACTAAAGTTATAAACACAGAATAAATTGAGAGCAGGAAAATAAATTCCATATGTTTGCAGGCAGCCTAAAAGGATTGCTTAATTTATTATTATTTAAATGAAATATTATTACATGCATTACCAACAACCCATTTTTTAAACCCAAGAAAATAATTATTTGTATGAACAGGTATGCATTTAAAAAATTTATTAACATCAGACTTTATGAATAAATAGCAATGAAAACTAATGTAATCCATGTTTTTTTTTTATATTTTAGGACAACATTATAAAACAAAAATTTAAAAATCTAAAGATCAGAAGAGAAATGAGGCTAAAGCTGCTAAAGTGACTAGGGTCCAGATTAGATGAGTCACTGAAAAGTTGAATCACCTACAGGGCTCTTTATCTCATTATAGATACAAAGAAATAACGATGATAATGCTTAGTGGTATTGAAACTTATGACAATGTTTAAACTTTTTAAAGATTTAAAAGCTAGGCCTACCTATAAATAGATTCCATAGTGTCCAGAGACCACATGTGGAGACTGCCGTCCAGTGAACAGGTGACCACGATGCTTGAATTGTAAGGATGCAGGAGTAAGCTGGTCACAGCTCGGGAGTGTCCTCTAAATGTATGCACCAGACCACCCATCAAGCTCCACACCTTGACTAAAGCAAAACACAATCAAAGGCATACAGTAACATAGTGTTTAAGCTATTTGAATCAAATATACGTAGAAGCATCAGGATTTTTTTCTTTTTCAAAGGCATCCAGTAACATAGTGTTTAGGCTATTTGAAACAAATGTACATAGAAGCATCAGGATTTTTTTTTGCAAGATATTCACTTACAAAAACAAGTGGTATATTTCAATTATCTAAAATGTAGTCAGAAGACATAAATGGTTATGATGTTTACTTTGATGTAGTATTTTTTCTAATAATTTGCAGTTTAATAATCACACAGTGTGGGGGATGCAGGGTCATGTGACTACTCTACCCCCCACCCCACATACACACCCACATTTGACTTGCAGTGTGGATTCTTATGTATAAAAGATTTTTTTCATTGAAAACATAAAGAGATGGGAGAATATTTTATATTTCCAAAGTGATTGCTCCCCAAAACTTTTACCAATACTTAAGGCATTAAGTGGATGAAAACTTCCAAAGTAATTGCTTCCCAAAACTTTTACCAATACTAAAGGCATTAAATGGATGAAAACTTCCAAACTGATTGCTTCCCAAAATGTTTACTAATACTAAAAGCATTAAATGGATGAAAACTTCCAACCTTCAGTGTCCAGAGATGAGGTGACCAGAACACAAGCAGTCCTGGAATATCTGCAGCCAGTGATGGTCATTGTGTGAGCTCTACAACAATAAAAATTGTACAGACAAGATTGCTTCATCCATCAGTTATATTGCAAACCTATTTAATCTTAAAGTCATTCAGTCTAATTTTAATTTAGAAAGAGCCTGATATATAAAATATTACAAATATTCAAAAATTGCTTTACTTTGTTTTGATATTGTTAAGTTTATTAGTTTGATATGTTTTAAGCCAACTAGTTTTTATTTAAAAAGTGTTAATTTGCATAAAAAAACATTTTATTTCAGTTCTTCAATAAATATAAGATTCAAAGATTGTGGAAGCTACAGATGAAGGCTGACCTCTCAAATGTTAAGAGTTGCTTCCCATCAAGGTCATACACATGAAGTCCTGTATCACTACAGCAGTACAGCTGTTCCAAGTTATAGTCCATCTCAACTCTCTTCACCCAGCCCCCTCCAACATTTGGCAATTCATATCTGGTTTCATAAACATCAGGGTTTTTTTTAAAACTTTATAACAAGGCCACTAAATGTATTATACAGTCATGCATATTATAAAAAATATGATCTTCATTTACATTATCCTCTTTAAACAATAACAAAATGTGTACACTAGTACTCTTTATAATAAATCATTTTTAAAACAGAAATCTGCTTTTCAATAATCACAAATATATGTCTAATTTTGATAATTAACACATAAGCACTTACTTTAATGATAGGCCATAATTAGCCAAGGGTCTTAATGAGCCAAAAGATTTTTCTGCCTGTTGTTGAAACTTCCACACCTAATAAGGAATGAAACTCATGCGTAAAAAAATACTAAAAAAACACCATACAGCTACATTGTTATAGGAAAATAATCGGCAATGTCTATATTGAATCTATAGTGAGAGCTAACCTTAGTTCCACCAACTCCTCCAGTAATCAACTCATCTCTCAGTGGGTTGAAGAGCATAAACAGCACTGATCTTAGGTCTGCACTGACTGAACATGTCTCAATGAAATCTCTGTTAAAAACCTGGAAACAGTAAAAAATATAAACTATTGCACAGCAAAATGTTGTGTTTGTTGAGTACATAAAAATTCTACCAAAATATTTTTTATCATCAATTAGGAGGCCTACTTGAAAATATGAATAAATTATAACACACAAACAATATGATAAAAGAATTCTCTTTAAATATTACATATTTTGTCCACAGATATTTTGTCTCTGAGATATTTTGTCCAAAAGATGTTTGGTCTGAGATGTTTTGTCCTGTGACATTTCATCCTGTCAACTCTAAAACGTAGGTCCTACCTTCAGAGAAAAATCTTTTCCTAGGCCAAAATAGCAGTTGAACTTTTTAGCATAAACAACTTGTGTGATCACCCGGTACTCATACTTTGGGTACTCAAGAACTCTGTCCACTGAGAGAGAAAAATATTTTCCAATTGAACTAATTTGTGATTCCCCCAAGTAGTATTACTTGAATATTATGACATAGTAAGAAAGAAAGTAACAAATGACAAAGACCCAACCTCTATGACTAACAGCATCTCTTTTCCATGTTGTGATCCCTTTGGCATCCAATATTATAAACTGTCGCATTCTTTCATTGTATGTTACTGCAGAGAAGAAATAGGATTACAAATAACTTTAAGTGAATAGATTATTTTAAAATGTATTTCTTATACTTAGATTTTTAAAAAGCATACATAAATTGTTTACGCAAGTTTCATTTTAAAAATAAAATTGCCAATCTCAATTAATATATTACGGGAGTTAAGTTTTAATTTAATGCTTTCATAAGCATTTGTTTAGTAGACAGGCTAAAATCTGTCAGCACCCTTAAGCCCACACATAACTTGATTTGAATCAAGAAATAAATTGCTTTATTTAAATGTTTAATTACAATTCTATTCATACACTTACCCCCCATAATATCAGAGCACATGTTGCCATGTTCATAGCTGGTTCTCAACACAGGGCCATAAGGCAGAGATGAGAAGTGCAGAGATGTTTTTACATGAGGAGATTCATCTGAGTTTGTTATTGAGCTTTCTGGTTTTGGCCCATGTTTTGTCTGGTCCACAAAATCTTGAATTTCTTTGTAAACCTGATCATTTTCTATTGCATCTAATTCGTCCTTGTCCAAATCTTCTAAAGTATCATCTGGATTGTTGGTTCCAAGAAAAAGACATTCTTCATCAATTGATGATGAATCAAAGTCTGAAAGACTTCTTTCCTCTATAAAGCCAGCATTTTCAGTAAGTTCAAAAGGAATGGTTTCAATAGCTTCATCTATATCCAAACCAATATCTGTACCAATATTAGTTTCCATATTTTTGTTTACACCTAAAAAGAATTTTTAAGATTATAATAATATAAAGAAATAAATTACAAAATAACATAATAAATTACAAAAAAAAATCAGAATCACAGCTGAAGAAAATGGTAATTAAGACCATTGGTTAGCGTCAAGTATATCAAGTCCTAGCCTATTATAAAATATGCCTATCATGGTGTAGAGTAGATTTTTATATAATTGGATTAAATAGTAGAGTAAGATATATAGCAATTAATGAGGATGATTTAAAGCTGGTTCAAACTGACAGTAGACAATATAGTTTGAGAGTATGTGCGGTTGTTTAATTTGTATGACAGAATGAGTGTAATGAACTGTAATGTGAGTATGACACCATAATATTGATGCTGATGTCGAAGAAGGTTGCAGAGATAGTTGGGGCAATCAAAGTATAGGAGAGTTCATTTTAGTGTAGATGGCAAATAGACAAATTGATCCAGTGATCTATATACTATGAATAAAAGGTTTTGTGTTTACTATTCACTATTCAGCTATTCACATGTTTGATTTGAGCATGCAGAAACAAGCCTTCTGTTGTTCTCTTCACAGAAGCCATTCTAGTTAGATCTAGTAATAGTTAATAGTTTTTAAAGTTTAAAAAAAGTTATAAAGTTCATATATAGATTTATACTATACTCATACTGAGCTCCCATCACCACACTAAAAAACCTTGTAGAATACATACTTAACTATAATAACTACTTAGCCTACATTATTTTATTTATTATTACTATATTACTCAAATAGTATTTGAGTATTTATTAAATTATTAATTATTTGGTAATCTATCGTTTTGGGTACGTAAAATCGCCCGCGGCTATTTATGTACGAAAACGTTACCTCATTGTCAAGGCTTTAATAGAAGTATATTGTCATACTTTTGTGTCAAATATTATAGATAAATGAATAATAAACCTAAATCAATGGCTAAATAATAGTAAATATATCGATATAGGCCAGAAATTAACTTTAAACAGCAGTGTCTGAGAGCAAGATTTGCTATATAAACAGCAGCCATTTGTAAAATAGAGTGGCTTCCCCCTGAATCTGGCGCTAAAAGCTTATAAAAATAAAACTTAGACAAGATGGCTGCTATAGTCAATGAGCATGGTTGCATCTGTTGGATACATCGCTAGTCTTCATTTATTACGGAAAAGTTTTAATTCAATTGTTTAAAAACAGGTACATAAATGAATCAAAGAAACATTTTTGAATTTTTTAAAACATAAATCCTCCTCAAAATGTGAAATAATTATTAAAATTTAAGGAGTCACCTGTTTTTCACATTACAAATCGCGGGCGATTTTACGTACCCAAAACGATAGATTACCAATTATTTATTAGCAACAAAAAATAATTTTTTGAAAAAATGTGTGTGGCATTATTAATTTAAACATGAACTCCTGAATATAATAGGGCCCCCTAGACTATGCCCTATGCTTAATTAGAAGTAATTAGCTATTAGGCCTACTAATTAAATTAATTATAATATTTAGTATTGTTTTATGTTTGCAAACAATTTGAGTTTGATAACAGCCGCCATAGTGTTTACATGTAGCAACAGCATTCCATCGGAACAAGTTCCGTAACTATCATTTTCTCACATCTGAATAGTTTCGTCATTTGTCATTTTTTAAATATACTTTTTTGTTGTAAATATAATGCATCCCAATGTAATATTTAATATATTTTTTAACTTAAAGTTAAGCATACAATTTTTTAAATATTTTAAACAGCATACGTAGAATCTATCAACAACGCATCAACTTTAAAATGAGTATAATTAATATTGAAAACCATTAAAAGCAAAATTGCGAATTATTTTTGGGAATTAAAATCCTAACTTTCTATATAATCAAGTTTAAACTTGACCAGGGAAAGAAAAAGGCTAACCCTAGATGCTAAAAATTATGGCTTACATGTTCGCACCTAGATCTAGATCTTGATCTATATAACATCCTTTTAATTATATTTAGATCTACTACTTCTGTGAGTACTTTATTGTTAGCCTACTATTCTAGATGTAGGCCTAGTGAATTTAATTTAGTTATTTTAGGCCTAGAGATTTTAGATGTGAAGTCCGTAGTCTTGAGATGGGAAAGAAAAGGGGGGGGGGGGGATCAAGATTTTCAAGAAGTGTGAAGATTTAAGTTATTATATTTATATAATTTACCAGGCCTTATGCCTAGACATTTAAACAATAAAAATGATGAGCAACCTGATAATGCCTCTAACCTAATCCAGGGGGGGGGGGGGGGGTTTACAGAGAAGGATAGAAGAACTGTTACAGTGAGTAACTTGAGTAAGAACTTTGTTGAGTTGTTGAGAAACCATGTCATCGGTGTTTGGATTGGTTGGTATCTGGCTGTTTGAAAAACAATTAGTTGAATTACAATATTATTAAATCAACACTTGGCCTCATATACATATTTAATTCAAATTGGCGATATTTACTATTTAGGCCTAATAATTTTGTATGTGTAGGTCCAGGTATTTAAAATTTATAAGACTAGGTTCTTTTAGATCTACTAGTAAATCCATAGAACTGTACAACTGTAGGCCTAGGTCTATATAATTTTAAAAAATCGCTTCAAAATACTAGCGTATCCGCATGAAAAAATCAAATCAACATAAAATTTTTAATAGTTTTGAGAATGTATAATTATAGATGAAACTTAATGGCTTAATGCAGGCCCCCAAAAGCGACCATGGTTATAAAGACCCACTTCCTAATACTAATGTCTTTTTCCAGGCCATTAGTGAATACACAAGGAGTAGACGAGACTGAGAGGACACGAAAAATGTCCACGGCAAATTTCAACTCATCTAGCAGGGTTGTCATGGGATCTTTTGGTGGAAGTTTGGGAAGCCATTTGCCCCAACTAACTGTTGAAACAGAGCTACACAAGCTTCTCACTGATGAAAAGGCTCGTGCTGAGAAACATAAGATTAACTACCAACAACTCAAAGTTGAGCATACCAGGTAAAAAAAACAAATTTAATTTTTGCAGATTACTTAAAAAAGACATATTAAATATTAATAATCAACAACTAAGAATTAGGCATACCTGTTTTTTGTTCTTTAAATAATAAAAAGTACCTATATTAATTAAACTATTATCAACTGTGTTGAGCATACATTTCTTTCAAAACCAAGCAGACATATTTGTTTCATAGATCAATTACACAAATTATAGTATTAATTCTAACCTAATCATAATCCTGTGCTATGGTTTACTAATGTAACAGTACTGAATATGTTTTTGTTTCCCTACTTTCACTTTCAACCCCATGTCCTCTTCATTGTTGGTGATAACAAAAGTACTGGACTGCTGGGTATAGGCAAAGTATAGTGCTGGTTTTCCACCAAGCACTTAATTAACCCTTTACTGTCCAAGTTGGCCAAACACCTGAGATGTAGCAAAGATGCATGTTCTGTCTATGCCATTTTTCACCATAAAGTTTGATGCTGCTTTTTAAAATTAAATTGTTTATTGCATTGTAATTAAAAGTAATCTGCATCAATTTTTTTCTGTGAATTGTTTAAAATGCACATGTATTTTTTAATTCATTTATTATTATAAGCAACAATTAGAAAAGCTAAATGGCAAGGAAAAAATTAATTAATTAAGACAGTAAATGGTTAATTAACCACGAAGACCACCTTATATCTACTACGAAACAACTATCAAGACTCTGGTGAAACTGCCAGCATTAATCTGCAAATTAAAATGATTTAGGGCTCTAATTAACTTAATTGGCTAAAAACCTTCATGAGAGCAACATGAGATTAGTTGGTGAAAGCCTGCTAGAAGCCAGCCACCTGACTTTACATTTGATGAAGGCAAATACCAATTATAAAAAATATAGATTGATAAAAACTCAAATAAACTGTACAGTGATTAAATTATAAACAGCTAACAGTCTTGAATTTTGTTGTATTTTAGACTACAGGATAAAGTATTAGAGCTGGAGGCAGAGAATAAATCAACAGTTGAAGAGTCCAGGTTGGTTAAAGACAAATACCTGTCCATGTATGAGGCCTGCAGTCGGGAGTTGGCACAGAAATTAGCTGAACTGGAGGAGATGAGGACAAAGGTTTCTTACTTTTTTTAATTAGTTCGGTTAATTTAGTCATGCTTTTTAATATAATTTCAAAAGAGCACCAACTCTGTAGTATGCAATAGGGGTCGACGTGGTCGAGTCGGTAAAGCTCATTGTTGCTGAACCAAAAAGTCTCGAGTTCAAACCCTCTGGCAGATTAGGCTTGTTACCTGGGGACAGCCACTCTTCTAGGAGAGACAAATCCAAAATCAAACAACTGCTGCCTTGTAGTTTGTTCTTGGTTGGACAAAGGCTATGGAAACAAACCCAAAAAGAAAAGCAGGCTGAAATTGGAGTCAGTGGCCTCAATGGCGCATAATCAGTTGGCCCGTATATTTAATTGTGTTGGAGGGGATCCCTTCTAACACTAAAATAAGAACGAAGAAGAAGAAAGAAAAGAAAGAGTATGCAATCATAATTTTAGGCACTTGTGGGGTTTGCCTTGCCTAGGAATCACATAACCTCTTTGGGTCAAAAGCAAGTGCTCTCTAAGATGATCCTTTGATTGCTTAGATATTCAATTATTTTGTTATAGCCGGCTCCAAAAATTTGGATCTATAAATCCTTTTGAAAACTAATGATGCACACTTCATTCTATAAAAATATGTTTGCCTACACTTCTGTGGGTCTCATCATTTTTGTGTGGATTTGATCAAGAAAAATTAAAGCTTAAAATATTGTGAATCTTGATAATCAGTCTGAGTAAGAAAACTTAACTGTATTACTAAAAGAACAACTTACATTCTCCCATTGTTTTAATACATTTATTTTTGTTTATAGGTAGTCACTCCACAACGGTTTGAGCTGATCAGAGTTCAAATTATGGAAGAACTAGAACAGTTGTTTAAAGAAAAATCTAAAAAACAAGAGGCAGAAGTAGAGGAATACAGATCAGCACTTAGCAAACTGAGATATGAGTTGTCTTTCTTGAAGAGTGAATATGAACATGATAGTGTAGAACACAAGCAACAAATGGAAGATTTAATCAAACAACATGATATAGAGGTGAGATTTCTAGTAGTTGTTTTTAAAGACATAAAAAATATAGGTGGAGATTGTAGTATTTAAAACATGACCTAAGAAAGAATTAGGTCTAGAAATTATTGAATATTTACAACACATGATGATGAAATATAAAGTGTTTATATATATATATATATATATATATATATATATATATATATATATATATATATATATATATATATATATATATATATATATATATATATATATATATATACATATATATATACATATATATATACATATATATATAGATATAGATATATATAGATATATATATATATATAGATATATATATAGATATATATAAAGATATATATATATATATATATATATATGTGTGTGTGTGTATGTATAAGTATAAATTTATACTACAAAACAAAAAAAAAATAAAAGTGCTAGGGTTTTAATTTGTTGTTTTTATTTTGTTATGTAAAAGCTAACAAATCTGCGGCAAGATCGAGACACTGTGGTGGCTAAAGTTCAAGCAGAAACAAGTCAAGATACACAGAAAGTCAGAATTCTGCAGAGGGACAATGCTAAGTTACATTTACAGGTATCTTTTTTTAATTTTATTCTCATTTTAATTGAATTTTTTTTTTTTATGTGCTAACATAATTTGTTGGAATCTTTTTAAATTTATTCCATTCTTGTAAAAGATCTATTGTTTTTATAAGTTTTACATGAATTTCAGTGGATTGTATTGTTTATAAACTAAGCTAAATTAACTAATTTATTTTGACTATGTTTGTAAATTGAACCATTACCGATTGTTTATTATTTATTTCAGGTTAGAGAACTCTTAGCTGAGATTGAAGAAATTAGAGCTCAGAAAGAAAAACTTGGATTGGATTCAGAGAATGTTTCCAGAATGCAGACAAAGCTTATTTCAGAGCATCAATCTACTATTCAAACTTTACAGGTACCAAGTTTGTTGTGTTTTTCTTTTTCTTAAACATTTTCCACTTTATAAAACAATATTCCAGATAATATAAATCTTTACTAAACATTTCAAAGAAATTGAGTGTATGAGTTTTATTAATGTTTACAGGCTGAACGAGAATCACTCAAGCGCCAGTTAGAATACATCAACCGTGAACTCACTGCAGCAGCCTCAGAACAAAACAAACTGAAAAATGAAATGCATGAATTGGAGAAAAAGAACACAGTCCTTAAAGGTCATGCAGAAGAGATGAGTCATAGGTCAAAGGTCAGCCTATCAGACCTCAAGATGGAAATGCTGAAACAGAGAGGAGAGATTGAAAAAGAAAGAGATAAACTAGGCAATGAAGTTGAAGGTAACTGTAACTCTAATGAGTGTTTTTTTTTTTGTGGTAAAATTATGCCCTCGACTATATAATCTTTAACATGTGAGTTAATGTTTAGAAAAGTTTGTTAAAACTAAATTTGTGTGACCTATTTGATAAATACTCAGTTTTTACTAAAAATAGGATAAACAGATATCCTACACTATACAGACCTTTTCTTCCTTTTAATGCAACAATTTTAAAAAATTATTACTTTATTTTAATAATTTAAAAAACTGTTTATTTCTTTATTTTAAGTGTTTTAAAATGTGATGAAATTAGCTTGTAAACATGTTAAATAAGTTGGTTAAAAAAAGTCTAAGAAAACAAGTGATCTGAATGTCTAAATCTTTTTTGCTCCCCAGATTTACGTCATGCAGTAGACATTGCAGAGATGAAGATAAAACAGCTACAGCACGCCCTGGAGGAGAAGGAGAGAGAATCTGTCCAGCTTGTGCAGGCTGCTCGGGAGGAAGAGTTTTCCAAAATGGCTAAAGTGGAGAATGAAAAGTAAGTGTTGCTGAACTTATATAACAGGGATTCCTGCCATCATTTTACACTATCTAGTTGACAGTTATGGATTCAATAAATGATTTTAAATACTAATTATTAGATTTTTTATTAGATTATATATGTATTACTAAATAGATAATGCAATTGAAATATTTGAATAATAATCTTAACTTTTTATTAAGGGAATTTGCTTAAATACAATAAATTGAGTCTAAAATTAAAAGGGTTTTTTATTTTTTAAAATTAACATTTTCTGTTAGTCAAAGTTTACTATGAGTCATTTACTGGAATTATCCAAAGGTTTGAGCTGGAGACAAAACTCCAGGAACTTGAACGAAGGCGAATAGATGACGACGCGCGACGCCATGCAGAAGAAGAGAAATGTAATGAAAGGGTCTCACAAGCCAACGCAGCCAAAGATCAGGCAGAGAGAGAGCTGTTGTCAATCAAGTAAGTCGGTCTGTTTTATTTTGGCTGCCTTGCCATAGCTATTTTATTGTGAGGGTTGTTCAACTAAACAGCTTGGCCTCCACACCACTTACCAGGGGGTGCTATTTTTCTTGCACAGAATTTTTAAATTTTATTTTAATTCTCCTTCACTACAACTACCCAGATAATTTGGTCACACCCCAAATGTATAGGCTAGTAAAGGAGAAAATTCTAGCAAATTTAATAAAATGACCGTACACGCTGTCGCTATCCCAAGATTCTAAAGTTATTCATCTAATCTCACTCTAAAGTTATCATGTAACTGACAGTAGACTTATTAACAAATTTAAGAGAGATAACTTGATTGTTGTTTATTTTTTTTAAATTAAATGCCAACACATTTACTTAAAATATTCTAATCAGAAACAGATTTTCTTGATTCCTCTTCCAAGTTGTTCTTTTTGTTTTGCTTCATTTTCAATTGATCTTTTTCATGTATATGTATAATTAACTTTCTTTTCTCCCGTGCCCCAACCCATTGCTGTTGGCAGTAAGTTGTTGCTGGTTAACCCTCCACCTGCCTTATACTAACAGCACTTGTCTTCTCCTATCAGAACTCGACTTAGTCACATGGACAGCCTACAGGATCAGCTGGAGAGGGAACGATCTGAAAACTCCACACTGAAATCCCGCATTCTGAAACTAGAAACAGAACTTGGCAATTTTAAGAGCTCGGAGAATGAAATGACAGACTCCAACATGAGGCTGAAGAACAACTCTGAGCTGTTGAGGGAGGAGCTTAAAATGACCCAAGCACAGCTAGAGAAGCTGACCAACAATCACGAGGTAATTTGCATTTTTTCTTGCTGGATGTTTGGACACATGATGGATTTTTGGACCCAGGATTGTTTTTCCATGGAAATTTGGACACAAAATATTTTAAAAATTAATTTTTTTTTGGGGTTGTTTCAAATAATACAGTAAAAGCTAATAAATGTAATAGCTGTTTTAAAAATTTTGACCTAGATATTAGTGGAAGAACAATTATAGGGCCACAACAGATGGTGGAAACTAAAGACAAAAATTCCATAGATTTCCATTTTGTCCCAGTCTCTTTTTACACAACATATCTACTGATAAATTATAGACTCTTGTTTTTTTTTAATACAATAACCTGTAAACCCTTTGCTCTAATAGCAGTTTGTTTTATTTTTCAATAAATTTTAGCAGCTTTATCAGAGAAGCTGCACCTACTTTGTCTTCATTAAAACCTTAAAGCTTTTTTATTCACCCATAACTAGGTAATTCTGCTTCAACAACGTTCAGCAATGGCTGAAGACCGCACTCAGCTTGAAGTGAGAATTCATGAACTAGAGGAAAAGCTTGATCTAGCTCAATCTAAGTACAGCAGGGCATCAGGGATTCATAAAAAGGTGAATTTGTAATGATTATTTTTTTTTACCTGTAAAAAGTTAGCGTTCCTGGTCTGTCGTGTAATGAAAACTATAAAGCCGGGTTTCTCTTAGTATTATTATTTCTAGTTCTTAACAATTTTTTAATGTCAGACAGATGTATCATTAGTTCATTTTGTGAATATAATTTATTTTTCTTCAAATTAGACCACCTAATGACTTTTAGGTGCAATCTTCTATATTGGAAAAATACAGTCTATTTCTGTATGAACTCTACTTCATCTGCTAAATAGATCATTTAGTCTAAAGATGGTTTTACTTTATTTGTCTATTTCTAGCTTAAAAAAAAGACATCCATGATGATCGATAGACTGAAAGATAAACTAGTTATGCTAGAAGCACAGTACACGGAGCTGGAAATTGAGAAGAAAGCACTGCAGTGAGTTTACCTTTGTGTGGTCTTAAAACTCTTAAGTCTTTTTTTACATCCAATAATATAAAGCCCTAAAATTTAAAATAACTTGAATAAACAAGCTTTTTTTTTTTAAAATAATGCATTTTGAATTAATTTTATAATATAAACAAAATTAATTTTTTAAAAATTCACTGCTGTGCAGGCTACATTTTCATTATAATTGCTACTTCTCTTTCTATGATCAAAATTCTGTTCTTTCACTGGCTACACCTTCAGTAATTGCTACTTTGTTTACTACAATTGTTTTTAACTGGTTACATTTGCAGTGATTTCATCCACCTAATTTTAGTTACTCTTTTTTTATTGGATACTAAATATACTCTTCTGGATAACTTGCAGCTCTTAATAGTGTACTCATTATCAATATTTTTTAACACAATTATCTTCATTCAACAGGAAATGTGTTCCCTTTGATCAATATAATCATTTAAGAAAGCAGTGGAAAGACCTATGGCGCCGCCATCAAGAATTCCGAACCATCCTCTTCTCAATCCCCAATAACTCTGGCGTCCATTCTATCACGAAAGTGTCAAAACTGCAGCTTGATTCATCTGCTCTGCTCAACCATTCTGCCATGGATAAAGAATTGGTAAATTTTCTTCAAGAAATTGTGTTTTATTTAAGTTTTTTTAATTAAATTTTTTTACATCCTTTTTATCAATATTAACCTGAAAAAAACACTTCAAAATTACTTAATTAAAGAAATAATTATAAAAAAAAAAATAAGGCATTAACTAAAGAAAACAAGAAGCTTTAAAGTTCATTTTCTTATTCTTAATTCATACATTGGGATCTTTAATATTACTAATCATGAATTTTCAGAATTCACATCTAATTATATTACATTATTTGTTTCTATAAAATGTACTGATTTTGTTTTTAATTTCTGTGTCCATTAGGAGGAGCAGCACCAAGAAGATTTGAAAGTCCTGCGCCTGAGACTGGAGGCTCTAGACAAAGTCCAAAATCAGCAGTTGGCCGAACTGACAGAGTTAACCCCCAGAGAGAAGCACGATGTGGAGAAGGACCTCATCAGAACACCATCCATCCCTGAAGATCAAATATCTGTTCATTCTGATGAATCTTGATTGTTTCTGCTGGAATTTACAAGTCAAACTAGCCTAGTATCTGTTTAACTGTGTTGGCTTGCCTAATACCATTTGAGCCAAAATTTAGCAATGTACTTATGTCATTAAGGGTTTAAAACTTATTGAACTTACTTGAGAATTTCGATATCTATTTTACTTTTTAATTTTACCAAACTATATAATACATTTTTTGAAGTTATAAATCTTTTGGTAAATTTTAGTAAATTAATATGAAGTTTTGTTATGGTATAAATTTTAGCAACTTAACATGAAAGCTTCTCTTTAAAAAAACTTCTCGTATTTTATAGTTATACACTTAAGAGTTGCCCTATATGATAGCCAATAAGTTTGAATGTAAGGACAGTCTGTTACTCATATGTGGAAACAAGCTTATTGCATGAGTTAAAAGCTTGGTTAAACAGTGACATTTATATTCATGAAATCTGTATACTAATATACATATTACTTTTAGAGTGTATATATTGTATATACACTATTTAAATTTACATATATATATATACAAAACATATTTATAACATTGGACTTGTGGAGGATTGACTTATAAAGCATATTATATGAAGCACAGGTTTGATTCTTTTATTTATTTGACTTTTTAAAATTTCATTATGTATTTTAATGTACATATAATTATAATTTACCTGATTAGTCATGAACATGTTGTCTACTGTGATATTTATTAGATACTCGTACTTATTAAATTTTGACGTTAACATTTATTTGTTGGTTGTATTTTTCATTTAAACCATTATTTACTTTTTTTAAGTGAGTGATTTAACTTTAATTGAAAGTAACAGAAGAAAGAATTTCAGATATTTTGATCCAAAGTTGCAAAAGATTTTGTGGACAGGTAGCAATGTGATTAATTAGTTAACCGTGTGCAGTTTTCATTGGTGTGAGTGGACTTCAGACACGTTATTGTTCCAGTTTCTTCACTTGATAGTGGTGGTCAATCTTTCATCTTTTTACTCTGGTTCTGGTCATATACAGGTACACAAGTGACTCAACAATCTAACTAATACTTGTAATACATGCTTGAAGCAGTTATTACAACAAATAAGTCCTAGTCACACTTTATAAGTTAAATAAGGCTAAGATTTCATGAACACAGCAGGTGGAATGAAAGCTGACAATATTTTAACTTGGTTGAACTAATCTAGGTCTATGAAAGCTGACAATGTTTTCATGTGGTTGAACTAATCTAGATCTATGAAAGCTGACAATATTTTAACTTGGTTGAACTAATCTAGATCTATGAAAGCCGACAATGTTTTCATGTGGTTGAACTAATCTAGGTCTATGAAAGCCAACAATATTTTAACTTGGTTGAACTAATCTAGGTCTATGAAAGCCAACGTTTTAACTTGGTTGAACTAATCTAGATCTATGAAAGCTGACAATATTTTAACTTGGTTGAACTAATCTAGATCTATGAAAGCCGACAATGTTTTCATGTGGTTGAACTAATCTAGGTCTATGAAAGCCAACGTTTTAACTTGGTTGAACTAATCTAGATCTATGAAAGCTGACAATATTTTAACTTGGTTGAACTAATCTAGGTCTATGAAAGCAGAGGGTCTGTCAGGAACTAGGACATTAAAGGACATTTTTGCCTGGTTAATTTAAGCATATTTTGCTAAGTAAACCATGCCAATAGAGAACATTTCTATGTGATAAAGCATGAAATGAAAACAGCTGGGTGGTACAAAAACAGAATGACACAAGATACTTGTACATGACACAGTGGTACAAAAACCACTTGTACATGTAACACTGTGGTATAAAAACCACTTGTACATGTAACACCATGGTATAAAAACCACTTGTACACGGCACACTGTGGTATAAAAAACTGAAGGACACAACTGGATCAGGATTATACATTTTATTGATGATGTGATAGAGAAAATAAAATCTAGAACATGCCATCTGTCACTGATGTCTCCCACTAACGAGATCCATTCTGTGGGGGACACCTTCTGATTAGGATCAACACATTTTGTAACATGAGTAAATTGAAAAATAAAATAAACTTGCATACAAGGCAAGGCACAAGTAAAGTAGTTTAGTTCTTACAAGTATGGCTAGTCATAAATCCTCTTATTCAGCCGAATGTGACACATTTGATCAACCATACTTTTTGACTTATTTATCTCAATGTGACACATTTGGCCAACCATACTTTGTCTCAGTCAGCAAACAAACACTTCATCAGTCACACCTCATCTCATGGATAGATTCAATCATGCATTCCGCTTAACTCCACAAAATGAGGTAAATTTAATTATCTGTATGATTTACATTAACAGCCTTATAATTAAATTTTTTCAACAAGTTGTTAGTAAAAAAAAAAACAATGGTAAGGACAGACTGGTAACATTGAAACAATAAAAATGAATGGGCTTGCTCACACACTATTATTGAATCACTTACTCATCCTCTTATAGTCCCAATGCCATTAGATATATAAGCCCGCTCACCACAACCCCTAAACATATACATGAAAGAAACAAAATATAGTTCTCATATTTAAATCAATACATTTCAATTCACATACTTGAAATTTAATATTCTAATAGAGTTATATCAGACAGTTTCTAATTTACTGTCCGTTTTTTTATGTTGCTGTTAAATGTCTTTGGTCACTGCCAGCTTTATGTCTTTTTTAACAAATAATGTGACAGATGACCATGTTAGCATGTCATCTATCTGTCAAACATCTATGTTATAATGTTTGTTTACACACAGTAACTAGAATACTCTATGTATTAGCTAGTCTCAACATCACATTTTTTTTAACCAAAAATCAATTCATATACAATCGATTCTATTCAAGATCAATAGCATTATTTGAAAACAAGTTGATAATAATACTGAAAAACCATAAGCACTCCGATACGCACAAGGTTGTTATTTTTTATGTACACCTTAATTGTTACCTTATTGATACCACGTATCATCAAAAGTAATACAGTAATAGTCAACTCAATTTAAACAAACAGCACATTTGTTTAGAATTTAACTTTTTCAGAAATGAAAAAAAGGAAGAAAATATTCAAGATCAAGTGTAATGGTTAACCTCGTGTTTGTAAGTTATCAGTTAAAACATTGGTTTCTAAAACTAATAAAAGATGGGACTATCTTTTACTTGGTTAGCTAAAGCATTAGTAATGTGTTTTTCACACATAAATAGTAAGCCAACAGTAGTTGAACTGGCTGTAAGAACCAGCTCTTGTACAAACTACTGAGAACTAATATGACTATATTTTTTTAGTGCACTGAACCTAATTGTTAAGGTCAACTGGAGAAAAAATAAACAAGAAAATAATTTTTTTCAAAACATTTTTTTGGCAAAAATTAAAATTGAATGATTTATCGGGTTTTATTGTGTGAAAAAAAAATCATTATGCATTTAACAAAATATAGCATTCAACTTCAAGTCTGTTAAACAAGGGCTTACTATGAATTAAAAAGAAGTAAATTTCCTTAGGCAAAAGGTGACCACAGTCAACAGGAGTCTTACAGTAGTGGGCAAAAGGTGACCACAGTCAACAGGAGTCCAACAGTAGTGGACAAAAGGTGACCACTGTCAACAGGAGTCCTACAGTAGTGGGCAAAAGGTGACCACAGTCAACAGGAGTCTTACAGTAGTGGGCAAAAGGTGACCACAGTCAACAGGAGTCCAACAGTAGTGGACAAAAGGTGACCACTGTCAACAGGAGTCCTACAGTAGTGGGCAAAAGGTGACCACAGTCAACAGGAGTCTTACAGTAGTGGACAAAAGTTGACCACAGCCAACAGGAGTCTTACAGTAGTGGCAAGTCAAACAGTTTCACTGGAAGACAATTTTTTAGGCAGTCAACACTTTTTTAATGTCATTTATAAACTGAAACAGCTAGAGTTAGAAACTACGATATCAGAAAAAAATCCTGCTTACAAAATTACTTATTCAAACATTAGTTCCACTATTAGTTCATGTAGAACCATAGTTTTTTTGTTTTTATCTAATTTCTATCTAAATATTTTAAGAATCATTTTCACAAATAGAACCTAAATCTTTTAAAATGTAGATAGGAAAAAAATCTAATTCTTTCAAAAATGATAATATAGAAAAGAAACTGATTTTTTTTTTAGACGAACCTAAAAAAGAACCAGCTTTTTAAAGTCATAATAAGCAGTAATGAAAACACAAATCTTTGAAGACATTTATTAAGTCTACAATATAAAGTCTACAATCAAATGAATACTTTGTGTTGTGGTAAAAAAAAAAATCTTATTTTTAAAAAATTCTTCTTGGTAGTTGACCTATTTCTATGTCAACAATAAAAACAAAAAGTCTGATTGTAGAAAATAAAAGATATTAGTTTTAGAAAATAAATGTTCTTTTCAGCAAAAATGTAGGTCTAATAAGCTTATATTTATGTTGACTTGATATATACCACTTGCCACCCTTTAAGGCAGGGGTCTCCAAACTTTTCAGTCCGAGGGCCGCATTAACTATCAAATTTCAGTTCGGGGGCCAGTATCTTCCAGGCATGTCTTTGATTTTTCTGGGCAAGGTTCCTCAGCCATCAGCAACCAGCAACAAACGTTTTTTCAGTGGACAAAAAGATCTCCGCGGGCCGGATGAGAGGACATCGCGGGCCGCATCCGGCCGGCGGGCCGTAGTTTGGAGACCTCTGCTTTCAAGTGATGACAACTATCCAAGAACACAGCTCAAGAAAATTTTAAGAAATACTAATATTATACTAATGTTATACATAGAATAATTTCTTTACAAAATTTGACAATTTTATACAACTCAGCAACATATAAGAGCAAACTCCAGCTAGCTAAAATCTTGTTTTTTAAAGCAAAAAGCAACTAAGTTAAAACAAGTAATTTTTTTTTTATATTGTACACAATTAGCTGCCAGACAGGGCTTAGCACAAAAATAAAAAATCTTGAACCAAACAGCATACAAGATCAAAAACTTGACCAGATAGACTTAAAAAATGACAACATTTGACCAGACAAACAATCCCTTCCAGATTCTGTACTATGTATTTACAGCAACATTGTAACTAAAACCACAACCAATGAAATTTTTTTTAAAAGAAACCTATGTCCACACAACATTAAGTCACAACCACTGTCTAAAGACTCCAGCTTGTCATCATACAAAAATCTTTGAAAAGACAAGCTTAGAACTTAATCTAACCTAAAATTTTAATTAAATTTAAAAAAAAAAAAAACTAATTAAACACTAAAACATAGATAGTGTAGTTTCAAACAATTCAGGAATATTGATGAAAAAAAACGTAATTTTAAACAATCAGGAATATAGATGAAAAATGTTTGTAATAATTCTCTAAGTCATATGTACTACTTTGATAGCCGTGGATATTGTTGCCGGATTGCTTTATGTACAACAGATTAATATACTAAAACTTGAGAATTTATTGAAAAAGTAGAGCACAAAAAGCTTTGATTTATACAAAAACAACCCATCTCACCCTGGAGAGAACCTAATGTTCACCTGCTTTTATCTCAGATTAACTCATCCTCTAAAGCAGCTCAGGATTAGATTAGCTGATTTAGTTAATTACCCTAAACAACTTTCTCTTTAACAAGTAAAGAGATACACAAAGGAAATGCAATGGTTAAAAATAAACCTTATTAAAATGAATAGTCCCACAATGTTTGTAGAATATTACAACTAAAAAATAAAAGTATAATGCCACCCAGCCAGGTTGAATACAAATCTACAAATATCATTAAATGTAAGCAAACCTATTACCACACTTTAGCAATGAATTGTATCTTCATAGCTCTCAAGAATTAAAAACTCAATATCTAAATACAAGAAACAACCAAGTTCAATGACCCCTAGGTCACCAACGCAGTTGATCAAAGACTTCAAACAACATTCATTACAACATAACCAAGCTAAACCACAACAACTGTCCTCACATCATAACCAAGCTAAACTATAGCAAATACAACTTTCTATACATCATAATTAAGCTAAACTATAACAAGTTAATCGGTATGTTCATAAAGATTAAGTGCATGTTATGTCAAGAACAACTTAGTAATATATTGGATTGAATTGAAAGAAAACAAAGCCTTAGTGTGTGATTTTAATATCTATCTTCACTCAACCAGTGAATGGATGGATACTTTAGAACAAGCTATTTTTAAGTCATGGGAAGGATTTTGTAATATTCAATTAAATCATACATTTTCTCAAGAAACTCCAATGACCATAGAATACTTATCGGTATCAATAAAATATCAGCAGGGTTATTTTCCAAAAAATATCTTGTGTCAGACAAAAATGGAATACTTGAAAAAAAAAAGATAAACTGAAACTCTTATAGGTGTAGCTGTATATCGGATACCTGGTTACATCTAATTTCTTCTGCGGCTGATTATAATGAACAAATCTGTTAACATATGTGTCACTCTGACCAGAGGTCTTTGTCAAAGAGATAAATAAAATAAAACTCTTCTCAACCCAACTAAGAGATAAATACAAAACTTCTAGAACCAGTGCATTAGATAATCAGCAGGTTAGAGATTAATTTAATGTGGAACAAAACTCAGCTTGAACCCCAGAAATACAAGAACCAATGAATTAGGCAATCAATGGGTTAGAGATTATTGTGGAGAAGAAAAAAAAGATGAATTTACTTTCCAGTTGTGTGATGAAACTGTCTTCTAACTTGGCTTATGTTACTAAAGATGGCAGGATCAACATAGCTATTGTATAGAACAGTAAAATCTAGCCATCTCATAACTTTAATTCAAAACAAGCTATAGCTAATTAATGAGCCAAATCAGTGGCCCAAGATAGCAAGAAATCAATTAATTAACAAATGAATGGATAATGGTATGTTAGCTTTGCAATCTCTCTTATATTGTCAAATACTTGATCACACATTAGTCTAGGCTAAATGATAAACACCTCTCTAGGTTAAATTTGATCAAGCACACATGCAGCTCTCTGATCTAAATACATGCCAGATTCCTACATTAGATGCCACACACACACGCACCTCTAAAGCTAATTTAAAGATGGCAATACAATCACTCTTTAAATAGAAGCTGACTTCTTACAAGACAGCTATTTAACACATGTTAATTTCTTTTTAAACCGAAAACTAAATTTAAGTCAATTAAAAATTCAAACTTAAAATACAAACCCAATTAATTAGATATATTTTAAACAATATATAAAATTAATATATGATAAAAAATAAAAACCAAAAATTATAATAATAACAGAAAAGGTATTCTATCAATAACTGGTATAATGTAAAATAAAAATTAGTTAAACTAAAATCATATTCAGGGAGATAAGTATTTTTTAAGCAAAGAAAAAAAATCTTTACCCCTATCTATAACTGATACCGTCAGTTATCAGCAATTCAAGTCCGTTATGCGATTTGAAACAAATAACTCATCTTATTGTGAGCTTATTCTCCATCATAACGAGTATTGGTCAAGTTTGACGTCCATCCACCGCGTCACTGTCATGACAAGTGGTGCTCTATGCTGTCTGTGGCTGCCAGCTCATGGATCAAGTCTGTAACCTGTTTCCTCTTGCGCTGGATGCTGTCCTGGTTCACGACCTCTGTTAGGCTGACACTAAAACACTCACAGAATTCTTTGATGAGGTGCTCAGTCATTGCTATCAGGTACATTCCACAATCAAAACCTGGACAGCAGGAATCACATGAGAAATTTCAGATTATAAAAACACACAGTTGTTCTTAACGTTTAATACCTTGTATAATCAATAACATCAAATAAGGGATGGTGTGGTCAAATGGTAGAGCATATGCCTGCTAACCCAAAAGTGCAGTCCCAGGCTTGAATCCGTAAGACATTCTTGATTCCACCCAACTCAGATGGGTACCTCTCTCAAGTTAGGGAAAGTAAAGGCAGATGGGCATATTGTTAACCACACTATCTCTTCATAAGCTGAGGTAACTGAAAACAGTGAATCCTACCTCACATGCCCCATGGACTACCAGATAGGAAAGGGTGCTTTATTTTTTTTATGGCATCACATAATAATAGCTGCCCTTAACCCCTTATCTCTACTAGCAGATCATTATTAAAAGCCAGACTCTCACCCCTCACCTTTAACAGCACCACAAAGAAAAAGCCACCACTTAAAAATAGCCACAATTTTTAAAGAAATCAACATTTATTTTTTATTCTAAAAAAAATGTAAGTGTATGCTACATCATGTCAACCCCTCCCTCTAGATCTCATGCTTGACATTATTTATTAACAAACACAAATGCTAATGCATTTCTTGAATAATTTTTTTTATAAATGAAAAAGGATAAAATGACACGAGGAAGTGCTGCTACTTACTGTTAGTCTGCTGTGGGCAATCCATTTCAATAAACTTTAATTTCCCTCGAGGTGCTACAGTGATAGAGCAAAAGAGAATTAATGACTTACTGCCAAAGGTTGCAGACGCCAATAAAGGTAAATTAATATAAAATGAATACATTTGACAGCAGAAAGTTTAGCAGGTGTAAATAAAACTCAATTTGACTTAAGAAAGTAAATAAAGAAATGGCTGTAATAACCTTGAACAAAAGGCTGCAATTTATCTACAAATTTTCTAGCTATGGCTTGATTGCTTCCCTTTAGAGCATCAAAATGTTGGAATTCTTGTTTGCTTTTTACATACACCATTAGGCTCCTAAAAATCAGATGAATCATTGGTTAATTACAGCTATGTATACATATTACAGGTATAAATTTATAGTCTATATAATTACAATAATTTTCTTCCCTATACATGATGCCTTATAAATTTTGTATTTTAAAAAGAAAAACGACCAGATAAAATATGCACAAACATGTTAAAACAATAATATACCAGTGTGTTCCACCAACTTGAGATGGATCTGCATTGTCATTAATAGCAACAAACACATATTGCTTTGATGGTAGATGTAAGGGCTCTAGTAACACAGCCAGGTCTTCAACTGTAGAGAGAACACAAGAAATTATTCGCTGACAACAGTTTTTTTTTTTTAATTCCTTGGAACCACACAATTTACAAACTCATCACTTTTAATGAATTAATTCTTAAATTATTATCACTGGGCTTGTTGTTTTTTTTAAATAAACATGTTCAAAACAGAGGCTGGTAATAAAAAAAAAAATTTCATATCTTTACTTCAATACATAAAAATTGTGGTATTTTTTATTAATTATGTCTAGGCCTAACAGGGTGCATTATCAACAATATTTGATGAAAACCACATTTTAATCAACTGATTACAGCTGGCCACATTGTATATCACGGTAAGTATATAGAAGTATGACACAATCAGTGAGGATTTAATTGTTCAGCAGGAGAGGGAATGTAGTGCAGATAAGAATGATAGGTTAGGCAAATAGGAGAGATTAGAGATATTACCAGTGGCAAATCTCATCAACTGGGCTATAGATGGGCTGATAAGTGCTATTCTGTCTGCTGAATGGTTAAACTGTTCCTTTTCATAGTATCTAACAATCAAACAGAAATTTTAAATTTAGATATTATAAACAGAGTAAAAAAGTTATGTTTTTCAATATAATCTATTGCAGCTTACATTAAATTTAATAAAACAAGATAAGACACTTGGAAAGTGGATAGATTGAACCCTCAACTTATACCACTTCCCTACCTAATATGACTGGCCATAGAGCTAGTTTCTATAAATTCAAGCCAGTAACCACGGTAAAAGATCTCTATACTATTGTATAGAGTCAGTAGTAGTTAGTAGAAGTCAGGACTTCTGTTTACAAATGCAAGAAACAAGAACAAAAACTTTTGTGTAATTAATCAAATTAAAAGGTGGATAAAAGGAAAAACTTATTTTTACCTACTTGAAATAAATATACAACTTATTGATGAAAAAAATTAGCCTACTTTTTACTGTGGTCTAAAATTAAATAAGTTTAATTTATTACATTTTTTTTTTAAATGTTATTTAAAATTTATTACATTTAGATCTGGATCAAAAACTTTATAGGAATTTTTTTTAATGTATATTAGATCTTTTGCCAATAGCCAGATGCGTGTTGTGTTATTAAAACATGACGAGCTGACCATCTGTGTATCATACGCAGCTTTTTTAGTTGTTTTATTTTCTACTTTTTAGTACTTCATAGTTGGTGAATTCGGCACTACCCTCCCTTCTATTTCTCCCCCCCCCTCCTGCCACCGTGTAAGCAGCCATCCATGACGACAGTTTAGGGACAATGAAAAGATCAAGCAGAACTTATTACCTCCCCTTGGTTTCAAATAGTTTAAAAGCTAAATTATCTGCCCCTCTACGATTGTAAACATTTGGGGTGAACCTTAGCTCACCAGAATAGTGGGGGTGGTAGGTATATGCCTAGAGAGCGGGGTAGTAATAACAGCGTGTGTCTACGTGATGGTGTCTCGCATGGTCCCCATGAAGAGAATGGTTTTTAGTTCAAGACAACAATAATGATCAGGTCCCTCTCAACTACTATAGCCAATGCCATTTTATCAAGTAATTAACCTGAGTAATTAGATCCACTATTTTTTTTTATTTGCGCATTCAAGTTGAAATAGTTTTAAAATAGTAGGAATTTTAAATGATAAAAAATGTCATAATTCTAGGAAAATTTTGGTTAATTAACTAAGTAGGATAGATTACAGATAATTTAATACACAATGAAATAATTATATGCAGTTAAAAAAAAGCACAATAATTATTGTTCTAGATCACTGACTATTAACTTAACCTTTTAGGACGTACTGAACCCTACCAGTTTCCTTTGCGCATTCACAGAACTCTTCTTAAATTAAATAATAATAGTTCTATCATTCGCACTGACAAAATCTGAGGGTGATATTTCGAGTCGTCCCTTTGAATCCCGGTCAGAAAGCCCCCCCCCCCCCCCCCGTCGCGGCCTCAACCAACCGGCGGGCTTGTTGCATTGAGTTAAATATAAACTCAAAACAATAATATAAACAATCTCCTTTTAGGTTGGTCAGGGCACATACCAGGCACGCACAGTGTTGTGTGTCGTGCCTTAACCAAAATAAACTACACATAGAAAAAAATGGCTTTTTCTGCCCTTTTTAGCTCCAACAACGCGTCGCGTGACGTCAGCCGCCAACCAAAACGCGGAGAAAGCGGGAGTTTGATTGGTTGGCGGCTGACACTATGAAATCCTCTAGGGACGATTCGAATTGTATACCAAATCTGACATTATGAGTCTGGTGTGTGTCTAGACCTCCGCAGAGATTGACTCACTGAATCTCTGGTTGTTCTATCAAGCCCAAGTTAAAAACCATTGTTCTAGACTAAGAGTAGAGGTCCTTCTATATTTTATTAGTTGCAATGATTCAAGGCTAGTGATCGGATTAGGTTAGGGCTTGCATACCATTGCTTCTATAATTTAAGATATGATAAAACTTCGCACAGCGGTGTAAAGCAATGAAGTAATATGCAAATGCAAGTAAATTCAAAATTAGATACAGGATAACTAGAAATAATTTAATATAATTGAAGGGTGTGTCACTGTTTTATAGCTGCTTGCAGCTCTTCTGGCGCAGAACACTAAACTGTTCCCTAGACACATCACTACATGATGCACTCAGTGTGCAGTGCATAATATTGTAGGCCCTATTATGAATAATGGCCCTAGAGTGATAAACCAATATAAAACACCTTTAACTTCTCTTAAATTTAAATGTCTCGCATTGATTATACAAGTCGCACTATTAAGTAATTAACTTATTTATTTAGTATTTACTATTTACTATTTAGGCCTAAGTCCTGTTTTTCTTCAGCTACAATCTGAATGGATACATCTAGAATATAGATCTAGAATCTAGATCTAATAACTTTCTTAATTTAAGACTTTTAATTGTAAGTTTTCCATGTATATTCCATGTAAGTTTCCCTAATTGTAAGAGATCATTGGCAGTGTTTCAAATTTTAAAACGGCAATTCTGCCAATTTGATTTGCAGATTTAAATTTAATAAATAGGCCTACTTAAAAATATGTCTACTTGCAATAGCATTCACTTCAATCTTTGTAAAGTGTAAGGTCTAAGCAATATTTGGACAATTAGTCATATGGGGTGGGGTAAGGTGGTGGGATACCTACTTTTTAACTTGTTAAGTTTTTACTTTTTACAACCTGACCTAACCACTCTCACACTCACACTAAGTCAAAAATAAACAAAATAAAGCACCATCATGTTACCATGGAAATCAAAGAAATTAGCAATGCATATACATAAAAACGTACTCAAAGCAAAAGGTAATGATCTTATCGTTTATCCAGTTAGGTTCCATTAACAAATCAAGGTCGGATTTTCGCAATAAGCTATCCCCAAAACTCAAAACAATATCATCTTTCTCGGCCATGATCTTAGAGTACATCCATAATGTTACGTCACTTCCGTGTTTGAATAAACTTTTTACATTCACCGCGTTTACACTCACAACATGTCTAGAGGTCTAGTGTACAAAATTTTATATAGAGTCTAGACTAGATCTAGAAATATTTCCCCAAGCAAAATTTTAACGTTCAAGCCAAAATAATTTGTTACAAAAGATTTTAGAAACACAAATAAATATGACCTCTGATCTGGAGTTTTTAAAATAAGTTTGCTGCTACGTTATTAGGCCTGGCCTATAGTTTAATTAATAAATTATTTTATTTTTAAAAGGAACAGCAATCAAAGTAAAAGTAAAAGTAGATGTTTGGCGTGAAATTTTCAAGGAAAATAGTGTTGAAATGGTGTATAGGCTTTAATAATTAATTAAGTCATGCAAAATGTGAAACATAGGTCTACAATCCCTAATTACATTTTTAAAATCTGTTTTTATAACCTGTAGATTTTATCAGATGGCGCATGTTTTGGAAATTTAAAATATAATTAGACCAATTAATTAAAAAATCATACAACAGTCAGCGATGAATATAATTAAAACAATAAACGTTAATGAAAGCGCCTATCGTATGTAATGCGATACACTTTACTGCAGGCCGAAAGTTACGTGCCAGTAACACTATTTTTCTTCAGTCGCTTTTTTTTATTTTTTAAGAAAATATGAAAAAATAATCTGTAGAAAATTGTTGTGGGGCAAGTAGACTGTGGGTGTGGGTTAGTCAGTAGCGTACGCAGGGGGGGAGCAGGGGGAGCGGCCGCTCCCCCTCTGGCCATTTTTCCCACGTTTTCTTTAACTTGCTTTCTCTGTGTCTTTCTGTGTTTCTGTGTTTGTTTGTCTTTCCAATCCAATCTTGCGATCGAAATTTCTGGCACTTCCCAGTTAGCTAGCGCGCTGAAATTTTCAGGGAAGCTTTGTTTTGGATGACAATTGAATATTCTATTGTTTTTATTACTAAATTAATCCATGGAAACATTTTATTGATCATTTTAGACCACTATATAATTGTACCAAAAAACGTCGGGAAAAAGGGACATTACCCAGTAACTGTAATTTGATGAAAACAAGGTTCGACACTCCCCCTCTTTTTGCTTACTGAGTAGTTGTCACGCTGTGTTTGTGTACAAACAACCATAACCTAACAACTGGTGGCCAGTATGGGGGAGACTATATGGTCGAGTGGTTGGGCACACGATTGCTATCCCACTCGACACGGGTTCAAATCTATGTGTTCTAGTCAGTAACGTATTCACACAACGTGTTTTTTTACGAGTTGTCTTTTTACGAGTTGTCTTTTTACGAGTTATCTTCGTTTACCCAAAAAAAAAGTGAAAAGATAAAATCGATAGCAAGATTTTAATGCAAACAAACAGACAAAGACTAAAAAGTAGAAAATAATAATCATTAAAAAAGTTTTAAAAAACCCACGTTTTCCGATTGAACTAAAAAGTAGAAAATAAATACTGTACATCACAATAATGCAAGCGATCACTCTACTATAAGCGATCAAAAACGTGGGGCGCCGTGATTTTCTTACAGTTTCTAATACTGTTGACTCTCTACAAGCTCCCTAATAAAAGTCAATAGTATTATCTAATCAATAGTAATATAACTTTTACTTCGGCGCCCCACGTTTTTGATCGCTTATAGTAGAGTGATCGCTTGCATTATTGTGATGTACAGTATTTATTTTCTACTTTTTAGTTCAATCGGAAAACGTGGGTTTTTTAAAACTTTTTTAATGATTATTATTCCCACGTTTTCTTTAACTTGCTTTCGTCTCTGTCTTTCCAATCAAATCTTGCGATCGAAATTTCTGGCACTTCCCAGTTAGCTAGCGCGCTGAAATTTTCAGGGAAGCTTTGTTTTGGATGACAATAGAATATTCAATTGTTATTATTACTAAATTGATCCATGGAAACATTTTATTGAGCATTTTAGAGCGCTATATAATTGTAGTAAAAACGTGGGGAAAAAAGGGACATAACCCAGTAACTGTAATTTGATGAAAATAAGGTTCGGTACTCTCCCTCTTTGCTTACTGAGTAGTGTTCACGCGGTGTTTGTGTACAAACAACCGTAACAACTGGTGGCCAGTATGGGGGAGACGATATGGTCGAGTGGTTGGGCACACGATTGCTATCCCACTCGACACGGGTTCAAATCTATGTGTTCTAGTCAGTAACGTATTCACACAACGTGTTTTTTTACGAGTTGTCTTCGTTTACCCAAAAAAAAAGTGAAAAGATAAAATCGATAGCAAGATTTAAATGCAAACAAACAGACAAAGACTAAAAAGTAGAAAATAATAATCATTAAAAAAGTTTTTAAAAACCCACGTTTTCTGATTGAACTAAAAAGTAGAAAATAAATGCTATACATCACAATAATGCAAGCGATCACTCTACTATAAGCGATCAAAAACGTGGGTCGCCATGATTTTCTTACAGTTTCTAATACTGTTGACTCTCTACAAGCTCCCTAATAAAAGTCAATAGTATTATCTAATCAATAGTAATATAACTTTTACTTCGGCGCCCCACGTTTTTCATCGCTTATAGTAGAGTGATCGCTTGCATTATTGTGATGTATAGCATTTATTTTCTACTTTTTAGTTCAATCAGAAAACGTGGGTTTTTTTTTAACTTTTTTAATGATTATTATTAGCAAAGTGGCGCCTTTTTGGAAACTTTTTAAACAATGACATTTGCACAAAAAAAAATATTTTTGGTCGGCACATCTATGTAAATCACAAGATTTCTTTTTATGCAGCAATCAAGCATTATTGTACTAGTCTAGTAGTGTCTGCGTTTACAACACGTATTAACAGTTGCATCAGTTTGCCATTCTAAAAATAACCGTTATGATGCAGTGCAATGTTTAAACAACCTCTACGGGTAGTATCACTTGGCAAGATGGGTGTTAAGTTTAAGGCAACTGTATAATGCTGTATAATGTATTTGCTTACGAATAATTGAATTAGAAAATGTTATACATAAAACTTCACACATAATTACTCTATATATACAGTTTGAATCGTGTGATTAATTTTAAAAAATTACAATACAGAAACAAATACAACTGATGTGGCACCTCTATTTAAATTTATTTATGAGCAAACTGCGTAGTAGTGGGGAAATTTTGACAAGGTCAACAACAGTTACAAACCCCCCCCCCCTCCCCCATGGACCCCTCTGTAAAAAAATATTGTCATAATACCACTGCTACTTATTTAAATCTATTTCTGTAATATATATTTGTGTAATATATATTTGTGTAATATATATGTATGTTTAGAACAGTCATCTAAAAACTGACGCTATGTTCACTCTGAGTTGGTTATCTCCCCCCCCCCCCCCACACACACACCTCACCACCACAATTGTGTAGAGCGACATTAATGTAACATCTAGGTATACACTGGGTTGGATAATTGACCTAAAGTGACCGGACAGTGGTGAATGATGTTGAACACCCCCCCCCCCCCCAACCCACCCGAACTGATCTGTTAAGTAGGCCTACATGTAGAAAAACGCGTAATGATGTACCAAAGTACCATGCCGCCAGAAAATTAGCTTTTTAAACATAAAACTATGTGAATATTGTTTTTGCAATTACCAGTAAAAAGGTGTTTAATCAATACAGTGATCTAACCCATACCTATCACTATGTTAAAAAAAAATGATCTTTAAAGAACACAAACAAGCAGTATATAAATATATAAATATATAAAATATCTGATCTGAACTAAAAAAGACCGAGCTTTAGCTAAATGTAGGCTGTTATTCCGAATGTTTATCTATTATATGAAAAGCGTGGTTTTATACCAACTCTGATTTTAAAAAAACTTTCATTATGCTGTAATACTTTAGCATTTATGATGAAGATATATTAAATTCTGATTATAGACAAAAACATTTTGTAAACACGAATAGTGTTAATTTCATTATATTCTAAAGTAATTATTTATTTGTTTTGATATTTATAATTAAATGTGTAGATATATACATATTTATATTAAAAGAGTTATAATTTCCCCTATTTAACTTGTCTTAAATAATTTCCCAGGAATTATTATGTAAGAATTTTTTTTTACAAGAATTACAAAACAGATTGTGATACGTTCATTGTTTTTGGTTGCAGTGCGTATATATATATATATATATATATATATATATATATATATATATATATATATATATATATATATATATATATATATATATATATATATATATATATATATATATATATATATATATATATATATATATATATTTGTTTAGATTGATACAATTTTTGTTTTGTCGGCCTACATTGTGTGTTTTTTCTTATTTCTTCAGAGTGCTACTTTCAATTTATTTTACATTATAGCGAAGTAATGACATGCAGCTAGTAATTATATATATATATATATATATATATATATATATATATATATATATATATATATATATATATATATATATATATATATATATATATAACATAAAAATACACGTATATAGATCGTATTAAAAATTCGGCGCCTTTTTTGCTCTTTTCGCTCCACCTACAACGAAAACCTGGATACGCCTCTGGGGTTAGTATTTACATTGTGTTGCTAGGCAACATAATTTTTTTTTAATGTTTTACGTATATGAGAGGTCTTAATTAAATTAAAATTATGTATGTTCACTGATTGCCATAACCTGCTGGTTGATTATTTTGCAGATATCACAAGAAATTATATTTGTATCCAGTGACATCACTAAGTCGGGTGCTTCAAAATGTATTTAACTATAACTAGTTCCTAATCCAAACACACGCACAGCATTATTTATTGTCTTGAATCGGATTTTATTTTTAAAAGGACAGTCCTCCCCCCCCCTCCCCCCCCCCCCCCCACCCTCGCCATATGTGGAAGTGATGTTCTTAAATAATCCCTTGCAGTGTTTCTTCCGGACTTTTTTCTCCGGGGGGGGGGGAACTTGATATTTTCGGAGGCGGGGGGGGGGGGGAGCCTTTTTGTTCCGACTGTTTTGAGGCTTTGCTTCTGTTCTGGGTTTCTGTGACCTACCAGTAGTTGGCCATGTTAGACTTCTTATTAAAACAATGATAAAAATTGAAAAATCTGATTGTTTTGTTTTTTACTTTATTCTATACAATTTATAACAAAGCTAAATATATGTATATAAAAAGTGCATATGCATGTATATACATATTTAAACATATACAAATAGTCCATATACAATTTATCAAAAATAATTTTAGTTTTAAAGTCAAAAGCAATGTAAAGATAATGATGAGTTTAATGAACAGCCTCGTGCTAATTACTATTATCGTAATTATCTTCAAGTATCAATTAAATTATTCTCATAGAAGAAGACAATATAAATGGTGTACTGTGTGAAAGTAGTTTATAATTTTTTTCTCTATTCTACAATTTCTAAACAATAATTTATTATAAGGCTTATTATAACTTTCAAATTTGCTTTCATAGCGTATCATTATTAAAATACAAACACTGCATCGGTCTTGACTTGTGGCTGTTATCAATATTTTTTCACGAAATGTTACACAGAAATCCGATTTTTCAAAACACGAGCCCTCTCTCTAGTTCGCTGTGAGGCTACCGAAAAACTGTGCGGTCTAGCGTACCGGAACTTACTCCACTTGGGGAAACTTATGCTGTTGTTGTTGTTTTTGTTGTTTGCGTTCTGGTTACCGGAAGTGGGGGCGCTGTCTTCCTCGCTATCAACAATGCCTGCCGTGTCGGCGATGATGAAGACGTATTCGTTCCACGCGCTGTGATTTGGCGCACTTTCCGCCCGAATGTGGAAGTCGATTTTCATTTGCTGTTAAATAGAGAAGCGACATCAGAACTTTTTTTTTTAGTTTATTGAAACTCCTTAAAAAAATGAAGTCGAAGTTAATTAATAGATATTTTGAATTTTAAAAAGATAGCGTGTATTAGCTTTAATCAGTGTTTCTTCCAGACTTTGTCTTCGGGAGGGGCACTTGAAATTTTCGGGGGGGGGGGGGGGGCGGTAGACTTTCTTCGGGGGGGGGGGCGGACACTGTTAAAAGTATATATTTTCTATATAAATTATGTAAATTTCATTTCGTTTTCGGGGGGGGGGGGCGGTAAAAAAATTTCGGGGGTCACCCCGAAGAGATGGAAACTCTGGCTTTAATTTGGATACTATATATGAATCCGGCAATTAGTATTACCTAATGAAGAAGCATATCATGAAACCAACAAGGATCAAGACAATGATAGACCCAAAAACACCAGGCGCCGAGAAATTGAAAAAAAAAAACATGAAAATTATGGGAAAGAGTTTGAAGTAAATTGACAAAATTGTAACAGACACAAAGACATGGGAAGATGTTGTAAATGGCCGGTGCTCGTCTGGATAGTGAAAAGGGCAAAGAAGAAGTAGGTCTAGCACTAGTTCTGTCTCTAGCTGTTTGAAGTTGTAGAAGAGAAGTAATGGTGTAGAAAAATTAGCTAGGGGGGGGGGGGGGAGAGGGGCGTCTCACTTAATGACACATTACCCATACTCCCGTGACACTTGACCCATGACGGTAGACCTGACCCATACTGCCGTGATACCTGACCCATATTGCACCTGACACATATTGCACCTGATCCATACTGCCTTCACACCTGACCTGTGTTGCAGTGACACCTGACGACACCTGACCCACACTGCCCTGGCACCTGACTATGCCTACAGCCTACAGTACTGTAACTGAGACTCAATAGATCCGTAAAAACCCAAAAACTACCTTTAAAAACGGGAACCACTGCTTGACCTCTCGCCGGAACCCCTCAAACTCCAAATAGTCCGTGAGTGACCGGGCCAGCCTGAGCGTCTGCAGCTTGATGACCTTCTTCATCTGCAGGGTGCATAGGGTGCCCATGAACTGGGCGTGGACGTCCATGTGCAGGTCCAGATAGGTCAGGCTGGTCGTCTTCTCCAGCATGTTGAGGATGGCGGTCTCGATCTCCTCACACACGTTGTTGTCGCTCCTGGCAGGGAGAGGGGGGTATATGGAGGGGCGTAGGCAGGTATTGGTCATTGGAGGGGGGCATGTAGTGGCGTAGGCAGGTATTGGTCATTGGAGGGGGGCATGTAGGGGTGTAGGCAGGTATTGGTCATTGGAGGGGGGCATGTAGGGGCGTAGGCAGGAATTGGTAATGGGAGGTGGGCATGTATGGGCGTAGACAGGAATTGGTCATGGATAAGGGGGTGGGGGGGGGTGAATACATTAAAGAGAACGTAGGCAAGAATTGGTCATGGGGTGTGACATGCAGGGGCGTAGGCAGGTTTTGGTCATTTGGGGGGGGGGGGGGCATGCAGGGGCGTAGGCAAGAATGGATGGGGATGGGGGACAAATACGATGCGTAGGCTGGAATTGATCATGGGGGGGGGGGGCGACATACTGGGGCGTAAGCAGGAATTAGTTATAGGGGAACGTTTCATATGTATGTATATATATATATATATATATATATATATATATATATATATATATATATATATATATATATATATATATATATATATATATATATATATATATATATATGAAATTTCCCAGAGTAAGATCGATTCACTGTATTCCCCCAATTAAAGATGGACCAATCACATCCGCTGTCCAAATTCCCAATGAATGACGGTTGACTGACTCACCACATCCTAAACCCGGCTATCGTCTGCGCGTAGCTGGCGCTGACGTGCTGTAGCATGTCCACCATGTCCTGCACGTCCTCGTCCCCCAGGGCAGCGATGCCCACCAGATCCAGGCGGTACATGGGGATGCCAGGCAGCAGGACTGCTCGCGTCACATCTCTGGAATAGCCAGTGGTCAGAATAAACGCCTCCATGCCACATCGGCAGCTTTACTTAACAGACACATGAAAGCTAGCAAAAAGACGCTGCTTACATTTTGAAGTATGAGACTGGCCTTCCAGATGCTTTTAATGATGTAGGTATGAGGAAGAAATACCTGGAGATGATCATGATTGCGGAAGAACTACCTGATGATGTATAAGGTATGACTTACCTGATGATATACTGGGAAGACCTATCTGATGATGTATGCGGAAGACCTACCTAACGATATATATGGTATGACCTACCTGAATAAGTATGTGGCATGACCTACCTGTTGATGTGTATCGCATGACCTACCTATGTATATGGTATGACCTACCTGACGAAGTATAAAGTATAACCTACCTGACGATGTATAAGGTATGACCTACCTGACGAAGTATAAAGTAAGACCTACCAGACGAAGTATAAAGTATAACCTACCTGACGATGTATATGGCATGACCTACCAGACGAAGTATAAAGTATAACCTACTTGATGCTCCTGATGTTTTGAAGAATAAGGTACACACGAACGTTAGAAAACCTGGACATGGCAGACCAAGCTTGTCTGGACACGATCGGGATGGGAATGTTGGCTAGCCAGGAGACCACGTTTAGGTGGATGACCCTGTTCTGATGGGAGGTAAGATATCTGTTACTAACTCGTCTTTTAATTTGGGATATTATCATGTGATGAAGCAGGGGCGTAGCGAGGGGGGGGGGCGGGGGTGCGGACCGCACCGGGTGACACCATTTAGGGGGGGGGGGTGACACCAAGGCAAAAAATAGCAAAATATATAGAGAAAAACTCGAGGGGGGGTGCAAATCGAAAGTTTGAGGGGGGGGGGGTGCAAATCGAAAACTTGAGGGGGGGGGGTGCAAATCGAAAGTTTGAGGGGGGGTTCAAATCGAAAACTTGAGGGGGGGGGGTGCAAATCGAAAGTTTGAGGGGGGGGTGCAAATCGAAAATTTGAAAGTTTGTCCCTGGGAAGGGTCTCTATGCCTCTGGGGGGGGGGGGGGGGTGACACCATTAAGTGCCGCACCGGGTGACACCCGACCTTGCTACGCCACTGTGATGAAGCTATTGCTTTGTGATGTCGCTAGATTCGCAAATTTGTTTTTAAAATACCCTTTTGAAATTCGCGTTTCTTAGAAGACCTCTTGTACATTTTTTTTTTTACTTTTCAAACGCAAAACATTTTTTCCGATTTGTATTGGGGCTAGTGGCGCTAAAACTTCAGCTTAGTTTGAGTTATTGACTTCTCCCTACAGACTACGGAAGTTCTTTCATTCGGATTTAGCCCCAGGTTCATTGGGGGGGGGGGGCTGATTATCTCCATTTACTCTACCAATACATCGCGATTACCTCCCTTTACTTTACCTAGCGGTAGAGAGCTAGATGCTAACCTGAGAGTCTTGAGTTCGAATCTGGGTTCAAATCAGTGGAGCGTCCCAGCTCTGATGGGTACCTAACTAACATTAGGGAAACAAAGGCGGCTTGGCATAGTGTTGACCACACTACCTCTTCATATGCCGAGGTCAATGTGTCTTAGGCACAAACAAGATTAAGAAGAAGAAGACTTTACCAACACATCACCTCCCCCCCCCCCCCCCCTTACCCTTCCGATCTCCGTCAGCCAATTGAGCAGATGATCCGTCAGGTACTCATAGTTGATCGTGAAGTCGTTCAGGTTGGGGAACCGCATCATGCAGCGGGTGAACCGCTCCGGGACGGAGGGCGAGCTCAGCACGATGTCGTCCCCAAAGAAATCCTCCAGGCCCAGCCTGAGCAGGCTATCGCCCGAGGACGCGGCGATGGCGTCCAGCAGGTCCATGCCCATGGCGAAGTCCAGCATCGCTTGTCGCATCTGGAACCCCACCAGGCGCCGCTGGGTCTTCAGGAGCCGGATGATTCTGGCTATCACACGGGTGCAGGTCGACTTACCTACGTGGAAAGGTACATTTTATATAGGTGTTTTTTTTTTTAGTTGCAATTAGCTCATTCCTACATTTTTGTTATGTTAGTGTTAACACTAACATAGTATTAACTCTGAGGATATCTTCTTCCCTAACTCTAATCTTAACATTACAGTAAGCCAATTTTTTTTTACTAGAGTTAGGGTCAGGTTTATTGTTAAGTGTGTTTAACTTATCGTTATTGGCAATAGAAGAAAGTGAAAGTGTGTCTAATCGTATGATATCTAGTTAGGTACGAGAATATTTTTTTATAAATATTTATCTTACAAAATTACTTGAAATTTTGTCCTTTTAGAAATCTATCTACCTTTTTTTTTTAAATTTAGTAAATAATGTTGAATTTCCTTTTTCCCCTCTTAAAACCTTGCTACCCAAAAAAACGAAGCTACTATAATCACAGTAAGCATTTTTTTAATTGATAAAGATACTTTAAATTTTGCGTTTTACCATACTACCCCTTAAAATTTTAACCTTAATGCCAGTTATGCCAGCCTGGATTGCCCAACCGGCTAAGCTGGATTTCGATATTGTCCGACAGTTTAAGCTGGACTACTATGCTGCCCGGTTCGCTAACCCTGGCTTTTATATTACCCGACCGGTTAACCTTGAATTTTTGCACTGCCCGCCAGTCTAACCTAGAATTGTATGTTGCCCAGCTGATCAAAATGGCAAACAAAAAGAGTTAGTAAAGACTTTTATTCCGTGCCTACTACTATAAATGACAAACAAAAAGAGTTAGTAAAGACTTTTATACCGTGCCTACTACTATAAATGGCAAACAAAAAGAGTTAGTAAAGACTTTTATTCCGTGCCTACTACTATAAATGGCAAACAAAAAGAGTTAGTAAAGACTTTTATACCGTGCCTACTACTATAAATGACAAATAAAAAGAGTTAGTAAAGACTTTTATACCGTGCCTACTACTATAAATGGCAAACAAAAAGAGTTAGTAAAGACTTTTATCGCGTGCCTACTACTATAAATGACAAACAAAAAGAGTTAGTAAAGACTTTTATACCGTGCCTACTACTATAAATGGCGAACAAAAAGAGTTAGTAAAGACTTTTATCGCGTGCCTACTACTATAAATGGCAAACAAAAAGAGTTAGTAAAGACTTTTATCGCGTGCCTACTACTATAAATGACAAACAAAAAGAGTTAGTAAAGACTTTTATACCGTGCCTACTACTATAAATGGCAAACAAAAAGAGTTAGTAAAGACTTTTATCGCGTGCCTACTACTATAAATGGCAACCAAAAAGAGTTAGTGAAGACTTTTATCCCATCCATACTAGAGATAAATGGCAAAGAAAAAGAGTAAGTAAAGACTTTTATCGCGTGCCTACTACTATAAATGGCAACCAAAAAGAGTTAGAAAAGACTTTTATCCCGTGCCTACTACTATAAATGGCAACCAAAAAGAGTTAGTGAAGACTTTTATCCCATCCATACTAGAGATAAATGGCAAAGAAAAAGAGTAAGTAAAGACTTTTATCGCGTGCCTACTACTATAAATGGCAACCAAAAAGAGTTAGAAAAGACTTTTATCGCGTGCCTACTACTATAAATGGCAACCAAAAAGAGTTAGTAAAGACTTTTATCGCGTGCCTACTACTATAAATGGCAAACAAAAAGAGTTAGTAAAGACTTTTATCGCGTGCCTACTACTATAAATGGCAAACAAAAAGAGTTAGAAAAGACTTTTATCGCGTGCCTACTACTATAAATGGCAAACAAAAAGATTTAGTAAAGACTTTTATCGCGTGCCTACTACTATAAATGGCAAACAAAAAGAGTTAGTAAAGACTTTTATCGCGTGCCTACTACTATAAATGGCAAACAAAAAGATTTAGTAAAGACTTGTATCTCGTGTCTACTACTACAAATGGCAAACAAAAAGGGTTAGTAAAGACTTTTATCCCGTGTCTACTACTACAAATGGCAAACAAAAAGATTTAGTAAAGACTTGTATCTCGTGTCTACTACTACAAATGGCAAACAAAAAGGGTTAGTAAAGACTTTTATCCCGTGTCTACTACTACAAATGGCAAACAAAAAGGGTTAGTAAAGACTTTTATCCCATGCCTGGTGTCGCCGACCACCAATAAGCGGTGCCGTTAATGTCCAGGTTCAGCAGGTCCGCACGTTGTAGCGCCCTCAGGAACTTGTCCCTGTACCGGTCGAAGTTGCCGAAACACATGATGGTGGCGTTCTGCAGGTAGTGGACCCGGGAGCTCAGCCAGCTCAGGCCCCGGGGGGCCTCGCTGTTGGAGTACAGGTAGAAGACGTGGTTCCTCCAGAGGGTGGGGTTCTTGGTCGCCTCGTTCCAGGTGGTGCACACTTGGGCCATCTTGCAGCGGTCTCTCCCCTGTAGGAAGCTGCAGGACAAAGGTTAGTGTTGAGTCTATGGGGAGATGGGCATTGTGGTTGTGTGGGTATGGGGAGAATGGGAATTGTGGTTGTGTGGGTATGGGGAGAATGGGCATTGTGGTTGTGTGTGTATGGGGAGAGTGGGCATTGTGGTTGTGTGGGTATGGGGGAATGGGCATTGTGGTTGTGTGTGTATGGGGAGATGAGGCTATGTGGTTGTGTGGGTATGGGGGAATGGGCATTGTGGTTGTGTGGGTATGGGGAGAATGGGCATTGTGGTTGTGTGGGTATGGGGAGATGAGGCTATGTGGTTGTGTGGGTATGGGGAGAGTGGGCATTGTGGTTGTGTGTGTATGGGGAGAGTGGGCATTGTGATTGTGTGGGTATGGGGAGAATGGGAATTGTGGTTGTGTGGGTATGGGGAGAATGGGCATTGTGGTTGTGTGTGTATGGGGAGAGTGGGCATTGTGATTGTGTGGGTATGGGGAGAATGGGCATTGTGATTGTGTGGGTATGGGGAGAGTGGGCATTGTGGTTGTGTGGGTATGGGGAGAATGGGCATTGTGATTGTGTGGGTATGGGGAGAATGGGAATTGTGGTTGTGTGGGTATGGGGAGAATGGGCATTGTGGTTGTGTGTGTATGGGGAGAGTGGGCATTGTGATTGTGTGGGTATGGGCAGATGAGGCAATGTGGTTGTGGGGGTATGGGCAGATGAGGCATTGTGGTTGTGGGGGTATGGGCAGATGAGGCATTGTGGTTGTGGGGGTATGGGCAGATGAGGCAATGTGGTTGTGGGGGTATGGGCAGATGAGGCTATGTGATTGTGTGGGTACGGGCAGATGAGGCATTGTGGTTGTGTGGGTATGGGCAGATGAGGCTATGTGGTTGTGTGGGTATGGGCAGATGAGGCTATGTGGTTGTGTGGGTATGGGCAGATGAGGCAATGTGGTTGTGTGGGTATGGGCAGATGAGGCAATGTGGATGTGTGGGTATGGAAGATTGGACATTGTGATAGTTTGGCGATAGGCAGATGGGGTATAGTGATTGTGTGGCCACGGCAGATTTGTGATTGTAATTGTGTATGTGCGGCAGATTTATGATTGTGATTGTGTGAGCATGGTAGATTTGTGATTTCCATTGTGTTGGTATGGCAGACTGGGCAATATGACTGTGTGGCCCGTACTCTTCCAAACAGTACGGGCGACAACTGTGTTCCCCACACCCCTCTCCTGGCCAGTATGCAGGAGATTACACATCCCTCCCCAGTCAAGTCAGTCACCTCTCCACTATCAGCCTCCCACAAATCCCCTCCCCCCATCATTTACCCATTACCCCCACACATAAACTATTTTAGATAGAGCCTAATTATAATCCTAATAATAAACAACATAGCCATCTCTTTAATCTTAAGGTTATCGCTACGGTGTTTGGGCTAGGGTTGGGGTTAAGACTAGGAAATGGGAATAACCTGGAAGGAAAAGTCGTATATGATATTGCCATTTGATTTAACGAACTACCAAACACGATTTTAATTCGCATTCTGTCGGCCCTATTCAGACATTTAATAGAATGCTTAATCAGCATAAGCAGTTCCAGGTTTCTCACTATACCAATAACAGCTTGGTAACATGCATAGTAATTCTCGGGAGAGGGTAATTACCATTGTTGATTTATGGGATATTGGGAGGAGGTAATGATCGGATGTGTGGTAAGTGACTGGGAGAAATGTCCTAGACTTCACAGGGCCGAAAGTGCAGACTCTCATGCCCAACAGCTTTACTTTACCGACTTAACCCAGGCACAAAGCTAGACATATTAAGTAAACTCGTGGTTTGGGGAATGGAAACACTATTTATTTTACCCCCCACCCCCCTACCCTAAACACAGTGTTAGAGTAGTCTAGACCAATCTAGACGGAACTATAAAGACCTGCATATTTTAACGAGAACGTTGTACGGCAGACAATCCCACGGCTGACTCTCCGCCTCTACACTGTCATCCTCGCTGTCGTCTTCAACGATGAGCAACCTTGGGGCTAGAGAAGTCTTCAGGGCCTCGGCAAACGTCGTCTCCATGTCGTACTTGATCGGGATTTGAGCCGGAAGTTTTGATGCCTTCCCTTGGATTCGTCACCACATGCGCCAAACACCGCACCATGTTTGGTGTACATTAGGGATTTAAGCGTATGATAACTTGGTGCGCATATTGTAGTAGTAATTAACATACATATTGCTAGTATAAATCAATGGATGAATCGAGATCTACAATCTGTCGAATGTCTCTTACAGTCTATAAAGTGTAGATCATGATAAAGTTAATGATAAAGTTTAGATTTGATTACTAAACTCATGTTAATGAATTGCACCTCGATTAATGAAAGTTAATGAAGATTCTTGTAAAAGTAATTAATAAAGTGTCAGTGTAGAAACGTGCCTAGGTTTAGATAAAGAAAGTAAATTTAATTTTATGTCCTTTAATCAAATAAACTGAGATGTACCACGTATAAACTCATCTTTCCGAAATAAATCTTTCGCAATTTTTAGAATTAAAACAACTTGATTTAGAACTTTCAAATAAAAATGTCTGAGATCAAATTCCGAGTGTAAATATAAAAATCGTATCGAATCAAAGCCCGTAGTTTTAATCTCTCTCATGAGATTTTCTGCACGATGTGATCAAGTGGTAGATCAGTCGGTTGCTCCTCAGTTTCCGATAGACTCGAGTTCGATTCCTAGCTTGTACTCCGTAGGGTGCCTCAGACCTTGCATTTCCGGGGAGCATCGGAGTGGGTTGTGGTAAGTACAGACCTCTGGCCATATTTCTGACTAAGGGGTCATCCATAAATGACGTCACGCTTTTTGACGATTTTTACCTCCCCCCTCCCCTCCGTCACACGTCGTCACAAAAAGCCAGACCCCCCCCCCCCCCTAAAATGACGTCACACCTCAGCCTACAACCCCCACCCCTCAAAATTGCAGTTGAATTTTTTTAAACAGCTATATTTTTCCAAAATCTTGTCTGAACTTTGTCAAAATAGAGTATTTTAATCAATTGTTATTACAATTTATTAAAACAGTTTTCTAAAACGCAAAATGAAGTCTAAAATTCGTTTTCTAACATTGCTTTTTTAATAATGCAAAAGTGTGACGTCGCACCATCTGAACCCCCTCCCCCCCACCTCCTCCATCACACACCGTCACAAAATTACGGACCACCCTCCCCCTACGATTGTGACGTCATTTATGGACGACCCCTTAACGATCTCTTCATATTCCGTGGGTCGGAAATGACCTTTGATTCTCTGCTTTCGAAAGGAAAAACGTATTTTCAACAAGACGACACAATTCTTTGACCTTAGATTAATATTTTTATACAATAATAGATTTTTTAAAGACAATTCTTAAAATTTCATGCTTTAAGAGTTAATTTAAAATACAAAATAAAGACCACATTTTATTCCAGAGTTATTTTATTGATTCTAAATTTTTTGCTTGTCTAAACCTTCTAATACTAAGTGTGTGGTAAAAAATGTAACAAAAATGGATCACGGCCAAAAATTAACTAGTCTAATTCGAAGATACGCCGTGTTATGGGCGCACCTTTTACAGCATTTACGGTACATAGATGGGTGTGTTCAATTTACACATGTACATGTATTGATTAATTTACTCACATGTAATTAAGTAATCCAATAATGAGCAACGCGAGACGCTCCAAAAACATATATCCATTTATGTTAATGAGTAAACGGTGTGTGGATGTTTGAAATTTAACTCAAGTTGATGGAGGATAAAAATAGTAACACTGAAATTACAATACATATGAGTGTTGATTATGTACAATGATTACAAATGGTGTGCGATATTTGTAGAGAGCAGAGTTTCTTCCAGGCATCTCCGAAAAAAGTCTACCGCCCCCCAAACGAAATGAAATTTATATAGAAAATATATACTTTTAACAGTGTCCGCCCCCCTCCTCGAAGAAAGTCTACCGCCCCCCCCCCCCCCGAAAATGTCAAGTGCCTCCCCCCCGGAGAAAAAAGTCTGGAAGAAACACTGGTAGAGAGCTAAGTCTTATTGAAAGGTATATCATACTGTAAATGGTATACATGTGTTGAAAGGTATACAATTGTTAGTAACACAGTTGGAGGTATACATTTTCAGTTCTATAGTTGTTAGTTATATAGTGGTGGGTATACATTTTCATACCTACTATTGCAGATATACAAAACAACGCCAGTAAAAAAGCACAAAAATTGATGTTGAAGTAAGGTTACAATCGTTCAAAATGCTTTGTGTACAAACAATTGTGTGGGTCTGTACACTGACTGTGTGAGCGATGAATGCAAGATGTACACAGTTTAGTAACGATGGTGAGCTCACAGTTACCATGGCGACGACACTGTTGTGTAACCATGGTGATGACAGACAATGCTACTCGTAATAAAAGAAAGACTACTAATCATTTAGCATGTAATCATTTCACAACTTTGTGATAAGAGGTTAGTAAATAAACATTTAGACCCACATCAAGTTACCGTTTTTATATAAAACAAATGAAATTAAGATTAAAATGCAATGAAACATTAGCCAATAAACTTTAGCCATTTTCATGTTTCGGACAAATCAACTCACGAAAGGGGCTTAACAGAATAAAGTACAATTTGAGTTAGTGGTTATCTCCCGTTAAAAACAAAACATTTTATATTTCTTCCTTGTAGGCTGAACCAAAATGTCATGTGTGCTATTTTTAATGCAAAATAAGGAAAGGGTTTTTTTTCAAAAAATGTATTTTTAATCCTATAAATTTCTGAGTATTATTTCACGTAATTTTTGTAACAGTGTTTTAATGCTTGGCGGTATATAGTACTACCTATATACAAAGAGACACTGGACTATCTAATATGATTGTATATACAGATGCAGGTGTTAGAACTCTGTGCAGCGCTTCTCTTCTTTCTAACTTTAAAAAAAAAAACTTCATGATCTCGTCCAAATCTCGTTGACCATGCGGTATTTGAAGTGGACCTCTAAACAAGTAAATGACGTCAGCTGAGTTTAACCACAGATGTGGTCGTCCACATAACCCCTCCTCACAGATTACCACTGACCACCAACTTACCCACTGACCAGAAGATTATCCACTGATCACCAACTTATCCAATGGTCACATTTTTAGAGACTCCCAGCTTATCCACTGACCACCAAGTTATCCACTGACCACAAGTTTATCCACTGACCAATAAGTTATCCACTGACCACTAGCTTTTCCACTCACCATCAGCTTATCCAATAATCTCCATTTAATCCAAAGATTATCCAATGACCACCAGCTAATCCACTGACCAATAAGTTATCCACTCACCACCAGCTTATCCAATAATCACCATTCAATCCAATGACCACAAGATTATCCACTGACCACAGCTAATCCAATGACCACCAACTTATCACCTGACAATCCCCAGGCCTTTAAGAAACGCTGCACAAAATTGGTGAACACAACACAACCAATTAATTATCTTTAACGTAATAATATTTCACGCATAAAATGCCTCAGCCTCACAAAGTACTTAACTCTATCTTTAGATACAAACTTGACATCTAATTGCTTTTTAACATGTTACAAACTTGATATCGAATTACTTCATGGCTTGATACAAATTTTACAAACTTTTTATCAGACTTTCTAACGTTTTCACAAAATTCACAACTTTTTCAACAAACCATACATTTTTTTCTCAACAAACTTTACAACTTAACGACCCCGTCTCCCAGGGTCCTGGGTATTGTTGAGTAGGGTGGGGGGTCCGCACCCCTGCTGAATGACGTGTCGGGTCGGAACAGGATTTTTACTCTCTGGAACAAAAACGTGAGAAATCAGATTTTTAAACATGAGAAATCTGATTTTTAAAAATAAGAAATCAGATTTTTAAACATGAGAAATCAGATTTAAAACATGATAAATCAGATTTTAAACATGATAAATCAGATTTTATTAAACATGAGAAATCTGATTTACTTTAACATGAGAAATCTGATTTTATTAACACGAGAAATCTGATTTTATTAAACATGAGAAATAATATTTTTAAACATGAGAAATCAGATTTTTAAACATGAGAAATCAGATTTTTAAACATGAGAAATCAGAATTTAAACATGAGAAATCTGATTTTATTTAACATGAGAAATCTGATTTTATTTAACATGAGAAATTTGATTTTTTAACCATGAGAAGTCACATTTTTTTAAAGAGGGAAAATAAAGATTTTAACAACTTGAGAAATGAGGGTTTTTTAAACATGCAAAAATTCGTTTAAAAAAAAAAACAACTAGTAAATTTTTTTTTTTTAAATATGAAATTCAGATGTTTAAAGACACAGGAATTCGTATTTTTAAAAACATTAAAATTAGATTTCTATAAAACATGAAAAAGAAAGTTTTTTCTAGAACAATAGGAAATAAAGTTTTAAAAAACAAACGAAATTCAGATGCTCAAAGACACGAGAAATCAGATTTTTAAAAAAGGCCAAATAGGATTTTTAAAAATTTGAGGCCAGATTTTTAACACATGAGAGGCTAGATTTAAAACCACAAAACAAGCCTTAACGTTCAAACATAGGCTACAAACTTTATAGAACAGCTACTCTCGTTTATCGTTCATTATTCGACTTGGTACTCCCTGCATCTTTAAATCCCAAAACACCTTCATGACAACACCGTCCACCCCCACCCATCAAACACACTCTACGAGAGCAACTCCACCCTTATCGACTATCACCACTGAAAGACATGGTCATTAAAAAAAACACAAACACAAACACCGCCGTGTACTTACATGTCTGTAGGTGCCGCTGGTGCTGAAGAACTTGAAGACCATGTACGCTGGGATACATATAACGGAGGAGGCACCCACGACCCCGCCCACCGAGTGGGCCCAGGTGGGGAAGTGGTACCCAGAGTAGGTGACTGGATGGAAGGTGAAGACGCTGAACAGCACCACGCCCTGGGGATAGGTAGACAGGGAAAATGTGGATTGTTTATATTGTGGATTAGATATATAACAAGCCGTCCTAGCCAGGCCTTGCACTGACCTCAGTGAAAAATCTGTAAACGCAAACACAAACGCAAACACAAAAGCAAACACAAACACAAACATAAACACAAAAACAAATAAAAATGCAAACATTAACACAAACTGTAATGCAAATGAAAACATAAACATAACAAAGAGGGCATTTAAAAACAACGGCTTCTAAACTGTTATTGATCAAAATAATAATTAGTAAACAGTACATTCAGTGTATAAAATAAATAAATGGTAGTAATTAAAATACCCGTGTTTTACCTACCACATTGCACTTTATCAAACCATGCTAATTAGATAATTGTTTTTTTAAACATCAAAACCAGCTAAAAAAAGGTTTTTTTCTTGGAAATAGGTACAAAGGGACGTAATTTGTATACTTTTTCAAACAAAATTGAAATTTTTGTAACGGGTAAGATAATTAGTTTAATTTTTGTTCTTTGGACATTATTGAAAAACGAAAATAAATTTAGTTTGAAAATAATCAATACTGATTTTTTAGACATCAATTTAGATTTTAGTACTAAAATAAACAGTTTAAAAATGTTACACATTGGCGATCAAATCGAGTTTTTTTACCATACGCAAATCATCCACAGACATACATTTTACATACATACAGAGACATAGAGTCCATTTGAGCTTTATATATTAGATTATTACTTTGACGATGACGGGTATGTCTAACTACTTACCAGACATATGGCGGGGGTGGTGACACACCAACATATCTTCCAGAAGAAACAGGGGTAGAAGCCGAACATGTCCCGCAGGTCATCGTAAAACCTGTTCACACCTGGCCATCACAAGGTGGTTAAGTTAACCGGGGTTAATTTTCTTAGGTTAATGATCTTAGGTTAATTATCTTAGGTTATTGATCCTGCACGTATCACAAGATGGTTAAGTTAAACGGGGTTAATGATTTTAGGTTTATGATTTTGCACCGATCACAAGATGTAGTGACCTTAAATACTCACCATAAAACCACGATACAGCAATGCATTTGCCTATAATTATTAACCATAAGACCACGATATTATAGCAATGCGATTGTCTATAACACTCACCATAAGACCACGATACAGCAATGCGATTGTCTACAATACTCACCATAGGACCACGATATAGCGATGTAGTGACCTTAAATACTCACCATAAGACCACGATATAGCGATGTAGTGACCTTAAATACTCACCATAAGACCACGATATAGCGATGTAGTGACCTTAAATACTCACCATAGGACCACAATATAACAATGTGATTGTCTATAATACTCACCATAAGACCACGATATAGCGATACACTCGAAGAAAATGAGCAACAGTACTGTAATGCCACTAGCCGAGTAGAAGTCAAAGATCTGGAACACGTACATTCCACCCTGGTATAGAAGGAATTGTGTTACTCAGAAGGATAAGGATTTTAGAGATCATTTTAAAACTAATGGGGGGGAATAAGAAGTGAGGCTTAGGGGTTCTTAGCTGGGGTGTAGGGGAGAGAAGGATAAGGAGTTTATAGATTATTTGAACTAGATTGGAAAATAATAGGTGAATTATGGGGATTCGTGTCTGGTATGTAGAGGGTGGGATATGATGGGGGAGGAATTATGTTAACGATTAAAGGCTACCACTCTAAAGTCTTAAGATTAATCTTTGTGTACTTTTGCCAACACAAACTACAGAAAATTAGATTGCAGACATTTCATATAGCTCAAACATCGGTTTACATTTCACGATCAATCGTTCACTACTGCATGTCAACTCTGCTTAAAACTGAACTTTGTCAAGTAAATTTGACACCGAGCTGGATAACATAATCACCAGTTTCTAGATCACAATTTATTGATCCCCATTTATTGATTACCGTAAAAAGATCATTATTTATAGATCACAATTTATAGATCACTTTTTATGTCACAATTTATAGGTCACAATAATTTATAGATGACCATTTATAGATCACCAAATCTTGATTCTCATTTCCTAGACCTCCATTTTCTAGACGACCATTTTATAGATCATCATCTTTCAGATCCCCTTTCTTCTTGGTAATCTCTTCCTAGATTTCTAGACTACCATTTTACCCAACATTTACACTTTTACAATGTTTATCTTTCACCATCCCCGAAAACTGACCTCCCCCCTCCCCGACAAGTCAGATTCGCTCTGCCACCTACATCCGTCACCATGGAAAGCCCTATCAGATAGGAGATCATCCCCCAAAACTCCCCACCCCCACCCCTCAAGAAAGATTCCTCAGTCTGCCCCCTACCTCCGTCACCATGGAGAGCCCAATCAGGTAGGAGATCACCCCCCAAAACTCCCCCCTCCCCCCATAAAGAAAGATTCCTCAGTCTGCCACCTACCTCCGTCACCATGGAGAGCCCAATCAGGTAGGAGATCACCCCCCAAAACTCCCCCCTCCCCCATAAAGAAAGATTCCTCCGTCTGCCACCTACCTCCGTCACCATGGAGAGCCCAATCAGGTAGGAGATCACCCCCCAAAACTCCCCCCTCCCCCCATAAAGAAAGATTCCTCCGTCTGCCACCTACCTCCGTCACCATGGAGAGCCCAATCAGGTAGGAGATCACCCCCCAAAACTCCCCCCTCCCCCCATAAAGAAAGATTCCTCCGTCTGCCACCTACCTCCGTCACCATGGAGAGCCCAATCAGGTAGGAGATCACCCCCCAAAACTCCCCCCTCCCCCCATAAAGAAAGATTCCTCCGTCTGCCCCCTACCTCCGTCACCATGGAGAGCCCTATCAAGTATGAGATGAGACACACTATAGCAATGAAGATTTCTCTGTGCCGCCTCAGTGGACGCGGGAACTCGTCAATAAGGGCGGTAAAAAACCCTTCCATAGTGCAGAACTGGGGGTGAGAAAAGTAGGTAACATTGTTTTACATTTCGTTTTGATGTATATTCACACTTTTATGTAATGGGGTACATGTTATATTCATTAATATAAAGATATATGAACCAAACATAAAAACGTGTCAATTATATGGCAAAAAAAAAAATTTCTTTTGAAATAATACATGAGCTACAGGCAATAGGGCTGGTAAGTAGATCACCAAACAGTTCTATGGCTCATGCAGTTTTTATTGAGCCGTAGAACTGGTTGGTGACCTACTTACCAGCCCTATTGTTTAGCTGCTTAAAATAGAAATAATTTAAGAAAATACCTTTGTTATTTTAAAATAAAAAGTTATATTTAAAAAATACTTTCAATTAAAAAAGTGGTACTTTTTAAAACTTTGAGTAAAGGTGATTAGACTATACAACACTGGTGTGTGCTGTCGGTGCTTTTATTACAATAGAACTGTAATACATCTTCCTATATGGATTGATTAACAACCTTCTTCATTATTATAATTAGGTTAATTAAAAGATGAGTGACGTCATACCTGACTGTCCATCCCCAACATGAGGAGCATCAGAAAAAACAAAATGGCCCACAGCGGTGAGATGGGCAGCTGAGTGACTGCACTAGGGTAGGCGAGAAACGCTAGTCCCGGGCCTGTGGGCGGGTGGGAGAGGTCATCGTTATAGAGGGGTCAAGGTAGTCATATGACATATGTTATAAGTTCGTTATAGTTGGGTCAAGGTAGTCATATGACATATGTCATGTGTTCATTACAGGTTGATCAAATGACGTCACCAGTAGGCTCACTTACCTGAGTCTGCGACCAGTTTGACGTCACGCTGTTGCTCGTGTGCCATGAAGCCAATGACCGAGAAGATGACGAACCCGGCGAAGACACTTGTACTGCTGTTCAGGCAGGATATCAACACAGCATCTCTGAGCAGATAAACAAGATTTTTTTATACAATATCAACACAACATCTCTGGGGAGAGAAACAAGATTTTTTTATACAATATCAACACAACATCTCTGGGGAGAGAAACAAGATTTTTTTATACAATATCAACACAGCATCTCTGGGCAGATAAACAAGATTTTTTTATACAATATTATTTAAACACGGCATATCTGATCAAAGATGGGGTTTTAAAAAAAATTATCTCACAGCAGCGAAACAATATTTTAAATAAATATTATTTAAACATCGCATCTCCGGTCAATGATGAGTTGTTTTTTTTTTTAAATTACAGATAAACAGCAAAATTTTTTTTTATTTTTTACACATGGCATTTTTGCCTACTTTTTTTTTAAAATTACATATCGACAGCGCAACAAAATTTTAACAAAACATTATTTTGACACAGCTAATTACTTATTAGCATACTTGTAGCTAATAATGAAAATGTGATTTGGCTAAGTACTTGTAAGCATTAATGAGATTGAGCTAATTACATGTAACCATTAACGAGATTGAGATAATTACTTGTAAACGGGAATGAGATTGGGCTAATTACGTGTAAACATTAATGAGATTGAGCTAATTGTAAAGTAATGAGATTGAGCTAATTGTAAAGATTAATGAGATTGAGCTACTTACTTGTAAAGATTAATGAGATTGAGCTAACTACTTGTAAACATTAACGAGATTGAGCTAATTACGTGTAAACGTTAATGAGATTGAGCTAATTACTTGTAAACATTAACGAGATTGAGCTAATTACGTGTAAACGTTAATGAGATTGAGCTAATTACTTGTAAACATTAACGAGATTGAGCTAATTACGTGTAAACGTTAATGAGATTGAGCTAATTACTTGTAAACATTAACGAGATTGAGCTAATTACGTGTAAACGTTAATGAGATTGAGCTAATTACTTGTAAACATTAACGAGATTGAGCTAATTACGTGTAAACGTTAATGAGATTGAGCTAATTACTTGTAAACATTAACGAGATTGAGCTAATTACGTGTAAACGTTAATGAGATTGAGCTAATTACTTGTAAACATTAACGAGATTGAGCTAATTACGTGTAAACGTTAATGAGATTGAGCTAATTACTTGTAAACATTAACGAGATTGAGCTAATTACGTGTAAACGTTAATGAGATTGAGCTAATTACTTGTAAACATTAACGAGATTGAGCTAATTACGTGTAAACGTTAATGAGATTGAGGTAATTACTTGTAAACATTAACGAGATTGAGCTAATTACGTGTAAACGTTAATGAGATTGAGCTAATTACTTGTAAACATTAACGAGATTGAGCTAATTACGTGTAAACGTTAATGAGATTGAGCTAATTACTTGTAAACATTAACGAGATTGAGCTAATTACGTGTAAACGTTAATGAGATTGAGCTAATTACTTGTAAACATTAACGAGATTGAGCTAATTACGTGTAAACGTTAATGAGATTGAGCTAATTACTTGTAAACGTTGTTGTGGTACTTGTTGTAGCTCCCCAGGGCTGTGCACGTGCCCAGACCAACGCCGTAGGAGAAGAGGATCTGTGAGGCCGCGTCAACCCAGACCTGTGACGAAAGGAACGGGTTCAATTCCACGTCAGAATCAGATCTGTTAACACAACACATTTATTATCTCTTCCCCCCCCCCTTCCCCCATCCGCCACTACGTGTGGTAAATCATCGCAGAAGAATCAAAACTCTAATAGGCTGACGCCGTGTATAGATTATTTTATAAATCTGTATTCTCGTGATGTGTGGTATGGCGTGGCCATATGGTAGAGTGCTCGGCCACTAGCCTGAAGGTCTCGAGTTCGGATCGCAGTCCGGACTTGAGAACGAAGGACGTCCCTGAGGCCACCCAGCTCTCATGGGTACCTGAAAATAAAGGCAGCTGAGTATAGTACTGACCACACCATCCCTTCATATGCCGAGGTCAAGAAACATGCAAACTCTGCTTCACCTGCCCTATGGATCATTAGAAAACGGGAACTTTACTTTGTTTATTTACATGATACCTCCACCCCACCCGAAAACTTACAAAATTCTCGCATGTTACTTTGCTCACGTTTCCAACCTTTAAGTATGTTCAACACAAACTTTACCAAATAACATTCAACAAGATTTGTCTTCAAACAAAGTTAAAGCCACAAGACCACCACAAGGCGGACACAAACAACAACAAACGTCACAAGCCAAGTCAACCGCGACAGGCTGTTGGTGTTACCGTTGACTGAGCCAGTTTCTGCATGTTGGGGGTGATGTAGAAACTGATGCCCGCCCCCGCTCCTGGTAGAGTCAGGCCCCGGATGAGGAGTATGGTGAGTAGAACATAGGGAAACAGTGCTGTCACATACACCACCTGTATGATAGAATTATGGTGAGTAACAAGGGTTTGACATACACCACATATAAGACGTTTTTTACTATAGTTATGTAAGACATAATCAATTCAAATCAAATATCTAAAAAATAAAATTTTATATATTCTTTTTTTTTAAATAAAAATAATTGAACTCTCGGTATTTAAAGCTTTTGAGAAGTAATTATATATAAAATGATCTCTGACCTTTCCTGTCCACTTAACCCCTTTCCAGATACAAAAATAGCACATGACCCAGATAGCCAGCAGACACAGAGAGAGTTCCCACTGTAGGTTTCCCGGCTCGTTGATGCCGTTGGTTATCTTTAGCGCCTTAATCCTGAGACAGATTAAAGAAGATTAACCGTAGGGGATCAGGTGATCAGGTTAAAGGTAGGACCCCAGCTGACCGAGTTAACGTTAGGACCCCAGGTGATCAAGCTAAAGGTAGGACCCCATGTGATCAAGTTATGTCCATTGACGTTGCTAGGGGAGGGCGGGTGGGGCCACCGCCCCGGGCACCGACCCTAAGGGGGTTACCAAAAGTTGTAGAAAAATTAATTTAAAAGCTCATTTTAAGCTTAGGTATTGAATTATACACAGTCAATGTTACGAAAATAAACGACTACAAGACTTTTCACACGGATTTAACTGTTTTCTAGAACAACTTTGTGACACCGAAATAGAAAATGTTACGGGATAGTAACTGGTAAGAAGCGCCACAAAACTTTCCAACTGAGCGCTTTTTCATAAATTTGAACAACTATATATATATATATATATATATATATATATATATATATATATATATATATATATGTGTGTGAGGGACACAAAATTGATAGTCCGGAATAAGTCGCCATGCCTCTGCTTATGCTTTGGGTGGGGCGACATAGAAAACTTACTAAAACGAAATTCTAAAAAGTTTTGTAAATTTGCGCTAATGAGATTAAAAAGAAAAACGTTAAGATTCCTTTCTAGACCTAACAATCCATTGGTCAGATGAAGTAGTACATAAGTTTCTAGACTTTGGCATATGATGTGTGGTCAGCACATAACTTTCCCAATGTGAGTCAGGTACCCATCAGAGCTGGATGGACTCAGGGACGTCCCACAGTCACAGGTCTGAACCGAGATCCGAACTCGAGACCTTAGGGCTAGCAGGCTTCTGGGGGGAAAGGGGGGGGGGGGTTTAAAAACCTCGCAACTACCCAGTTGAAAATAGTGTGTTTTTTTAAAGCCTAGATATTTAATTTGATGAGATTACCATAAATAACTATAGAATACACGTGTTTTAAATGTAAATTATCCTTTCGAATCGTATGGTTCAGATGAAGTTAGTTCACTTTTTTCAGTGACCTCGGGCATATGAAGGGATAGTATGGTTACCGTTATTTTAGGCCGCCTTTACTTTTCCGAAGCTTTTAGGCCACAATTAAAATAAATTATGGAAGCCTAACAAGAAAGATAATTATGCAAGCACCAACCTTTTTAAAGGTTATGTCCCTTGTACAATAACAATCATAACAAAAACTAAATCTTATAGTACGATCCCAAAAAGTTAAGATTAGGAATTTCTTTTCAGAGCAGGAAGTCTAGGCAAAATAAATAAGTAAATAAACGAAACAATTTTAAAATCAACTATATAAAAACAAAACTCTAGGATGCTTCTTTACTAATTACACACATGAATTACATCGGGTACGTAAAGCCTACTTCCATTCAAACTTCAAATACGAAAATTTAACATCATTTTACCCTTTAACCCTAAGACAACTTTTAACGAAACATGCATCTGATGCTATTGTCTAAAAACGATACACCGAACTAATAATGAGTCTTCTACTTCGTTTTTAATTTTAGTGGAGAGTAGCTGTCCTCAGCTCACGAGCCTCATCTACCCGAGGGTTCGAACTCGAGACTTTTCGGTTTAGCAACAATAAGCTTTACCGACTCGACCACGCCGACCCCTGTTATACCAAATGATTTAAACTTTTTAACCCTAATATTTGTCACAATTTGTGCGTGTAGCCTACTTAGCTGTGGTATCGTTGTGTAATGACCGGGTAGTTTTTAAATTCTTAAAGTTTAGATGGAGTTGTTTATCTGCAAACAAGGTCTATTTTTCTTCTCTTATGGGTCGGCGTGGTAGAGTCGGTAAACTCATGGTAGCTAAGCCGAAAAGTCTCGAGTTCGAAACCTCGGGCAGATGAGGCTCGTTAGCTGGGGACATCCACTTTACTATGAGAGACAACTCCAAAATCTAACAACTGCTGCCTCGTAGTTAGTTCTTGGTTGGACAAAGGCTATGGAAGCAAATCCAAAAAGTAAAGCAGGCTGAAGTGAAATCGGAGTCAATGGCGCATAACCAGTTGACACGTATACTTGATTGTGTTGGAGGGGATCCTTTCCAACACTAAAATTAAGAACAAAGAAGAAGAAAGATCCTTCTCTTTATCACTCATTAAACTAGCAGATGCTTGCTATAGATCTACCTACAACCATCAATAGTGGACAGCAAACAACGTCAAACAGCATGTAGTACAGTTGAGATGTTAACACAACTACAGTAACATAAAGAGCTCGCGTATGTTAGTTAGCATAATTTTATCTGTAAGAGATTGTTCAAGAACCCAAAAATAGAAATTTAAATTATAATTAGAGTTTAAAATTATAATTATGTTGTTAAATTATAATTAAATAATTAAACAATAATTAAAAAATTAGATGATAATTGGTGGGGGGGGGGGGGGGGTGCGCTCCCCTCTCCCTTTCGCTCCCCATCCCCTATGTACAAAATAGAAAAAAAATTATATAAAAAATATTATTTACTTTAACCAGTGCTCCCCCCCCCCAATAGAAATATCAGAAAGAAACTCTGATCGATTTATTGACGATATATTTTTTAGTATCTCTAACCTTTCTGCTACATTTAAGATTATACCACGATGAAAATAGTAACAAGCAAATACTTTTTTTTTACAATTTGAAAGAAGTATTGTAACAAAGAAAGACATAATACAATGGCTACTTCAATTTAATTTAAATCCTCCATTAATTTAATCCTCCTCAGCTTTCGAGCGAGCGAAATCAAAAGTTTAAAAAATGTAAATAAAAATAAACCGGGAGTGATCTCCCCTAAACTTTCTCGAATATTTTTATATAAAATTACAGGGGATGGGAACTCGGGCTATAGACATGATTTTTAATCCATTTTAAATACTTAAAGTTTTAAAAATAGAATAAAATCTCGTAGACAAATTAATTGCACACCAAGTGAACGCGAAATAAAAAAGCGCATAATAGTGCGCAATATTATTAGTACTTTTAAAATTTACATTAGTTTTTTGAGAAATCGGAAGTAGCGTAAATTACTACTTCCTGTCAACGGAAATTACTCAAAATTTAACAGAAGGTAGAGAATTAGATCTTTTACTTACATGTGAAATTTCATTTATCTATCTGAAATAGTACTCAAGTTATAGGCTTTTGAAAAATTCAAAGTAGAAAAAGTACCACTTCCGGTTGTCGGAAATCGCTCAAAAGTTGATACGGATCTACGATTTTGATAAAATACTTATATATGAAATTTCATCAACCTAGCTGTAACGGTACTCAAGTTATCGTGTTTACACACGGACAGACAGACAGACAGACAGACACACACACACACAGACATACGGACAAGATTGCAAAATTATGTTTTTCCGTATCAGTGAGGTGTAAAACGTCGAGATTTGTAAAAATCTCGATTTTTTTTTGTGCACGATTACAATACTTTCTCTATACTACGTATATACGAGAAAGTAAAAAAGAAGGAACAAACTTGAGAACGCTCGGAGAGGGATTCTTTTGTCTAGGAGTTCCCTTTAAGTGGGTGCAATAAAGTTGACTTCCGGGTCAAGCTCATAATGCGCCGCGCAATAAAAAAGGTAGTCGACGTAAAAATTGTGAGAGTTTGAGGCTATTTTGGTCGTTTCAATGAGACCAACGTTTTGTGGTTGCGGTGGTTTTATCTTTATTGATGTAACAACCAGTCTGTCCCATGTGTAGAGTTTCTTTCAGGCATCCTTTTAAGAGGGTAGGAGGCACTACTATTCCCCACTCTGAAGCACTATATATATATATATATATATATATATATATTATATATATATATAATATATATATATATATATATATATATATATATATATATATATATATATATATATATATATATATATATAAAATCTATATTAAAAAGATATACTTTAACCAGTGTCCGCCCCCCCCCCCACTGGAAATTCAAGTAGCGCCCACCAGGTATTTCTCAGGTATCTCAACAACTGACCTCCATTAAGAAAACAACACCATTGACCTGTCAGGTATGACCAGAACTGACCTTGACCTTCATTAAGTAAACAACACATATGACCTATCAGGTATGACAAGAACTGACCTTGACCCCCATTAAGTAAACAACACATATGACCTAATGACCTATCAGGTATGAGAACTGACCTCCAAAACTCCTCGACAGGTGAGACAAAGCTGTACGCGTCGTAGTCCTGTGTGCAGTTGGCCCCGGGGTACATTTTCGGTATGGTTGAAGAGTTCATCTCGTTCGTGACATTGACCTAGTTAAATATATAGGTCATTTTTATTGACCTAGTTAAATAAAAAAGTCTTCTCGTTGATGACAATCAATTTGTGAAATTTAAAGGTCATTTGATTTGTGACATTGACCTAGTTAAATAAATAGGTCAACTCGTTGGTGGCATTCACCTTGTGAAATATAAAGGTCATTTGATTTGTGACAATGACCTAGTTAAATATCTCGATGGTGACATTCACTTTGTGAAATATATGAGTCATTTCATTGGTGACATTCACCTAGTCAAATGTATTGGTCGTCTTGTTGGTGACATTGATCTACATATATATATATATATATATATATATATATATATATATATATATATATATATATATATATATATATATATATATATATATATATATATATATATATATATATATATAGGTCATCTCAGTGGTGAATTCAACTAGTTAAATATTTAGGTCATTTCATTGGTGACATTAATCTAGTTAAATATACATGTCATCTGGTTGGTGACATTGGCCTAGTTAAATATACGTGACATTTAGTTAGTGACATTAGCCTAGTTAAATATATATGACATTTAGTTGGTGACATTAGCTTAGTTTAATATACATGACATTTGATTGGTGACATTCCCCTAGGTTTAAATATACATTACATTTAGTTGGTGACATTAGCCTAGTTAAATATACATGACTTTTAGTTGGTGACATTGGCCTAGTTAAATATATAGGCATGTGGATTAATTTAAAGTTCGCTTGTGACCTTCCAATTTGTAAAATGTACTGAAAAGTTCCCACGCAGCCTTCACCTACTTAAAATATAGGTTAAATACAGAACTTGCGTAACCTTTCACCTACTTTATTTGTGCATGTCATTTAAAGAACTTTTGTAGTAAAAAAAATACATTTATCAAGACGGAAGACATCAACCTTTATTTAAACATTAGGTGTATGAATTTAAAAAAAAAAACTGTTTAACAATCAAGCTTTTGTAAATATAATTGTTCGGTAATCTATCGTTTTGGGTACGTAAAATCGCCCGCGGCTATTTATGTACGAAAACGTTACCTCATTGTCAAGGCTTTAATAGAAGTATATTGTCATACTTTTGTGTCAAATATTATAGATAAATGAATAATAAACCTAAATCAATGGCTAAATATATCGATATAGGCCAGAAATTAACTTTAAACAGCAGTGTCTGTGAGCAAGATTTGCTATATAAACAGCAGCCATTTGTAAAATAGAGTGACCTCCCCCTGAATCTGGCGCTAAAAGCTTATAAAAATAAAACATAGACAAGATGGCTGCTATAGTAAATGAGCATGATTGCATCTGTTGGAAACATCGCTAGTCTTCATTTATTACGGAAATGATTTAATTCAGTTGTTTAAAAACAGGTACATAAATGAATCAAGGAAACATTTTTGAATTTTTTAAAACATAAATCCTCCTCAAAATGTGAAATAATTATTAAAATTTAAGGAGTCACCTGTTTTTCACATTACAAATCGCGGGCGATTTTACGTACCCAAAACGATAGATTACCAATTGTTCTAATTGCCTGACCAAGCAGGGAGAGAATTTAGACATTATCCAAACGAATGATCTTTCTTTGAATTTTTCATGGGCTGTTAGTGATAGGATTTTTCGCAAGCAATTTATTTTCATAAATTTTAATGTCTAGTGCGAAATTAAAGGTGTGTTTATTTAAACTGAAAATGTTAATTTCTTAAATATATTTTTAACTGAAATTAAATTATACATTGTATAAATATAAAAGTGTTCATTCCAATTGAAATTGCGTTCGTTTAAAATGTAGGTATATCGAGATTTTTTAAAATTTGCAATTTTAGACCAAAGTTTTAGTATTAAGATTGTGTTACATTCAAGTAAAACTTGGATGTTGAGCTCCAAACAAAATGTATTAATTTTTAAAAAAAAACGTTTCGTGTTGATGTCAAATAGTGTTGATGTCAAATAGTGTTAATGTCAAATAGTGTTGATATCAAATAGTGTTGATGTCAAATAGTGTTGATGTCAACTGAGATAATATTGATGTCAAATAGTGTTGTTGATGTCAACTGATGTCAACTGAGATAATGTTGATGTCAAATGAGATAGAGCTGATGTTGATGTCACCAAAACTCATCCAACACAACCCATCCCATGTACTCACGGCGAACCACGACGTCCCTGTGGTACAGTTGAAAGGTATCTTGTCCCTTTGGTACACACTCATGCACTTCTTTGTGTTCCAGGCGTTGTCGCAGTTGCCCCAGGGCAGCACGGCGGTGAAGGAGTGGACCAAGTAGAATATAGTCCAGGCCAGGATGACGATGTAGTAGGTGTTTAACCAGAACGCCATCACCGCTGAGGCGTAGCCGACACCTGGTGCGGAGAGGAAGTTAAACAAAGGTTACTCGTTGGTTGGCTGGAACTATGTCTTTGATTAACTAGCATCGCTGGTAAGTGTACTCTAGTATATAAATCTAGCCCTGCCCAAAACCCTCGGTCTAGCTTTTAATGTAATCTTAATTTAGATTAGAACTATGAACTTTATCCTGGAGGTTTTTTTTATCAACATTTGACCTAATCTACGAATGTGTACAAACGGCTACTCCTTTAGTAATTGCACTCAAGCATATAAATCTAGCCCTGCCCAAAATCATAGGTCTAACTTTTAATGCAATCTTAATTTAAATTAGAACTATGAACTTTTTCCTGAAGGTTTTTTTTTTCAACATTTGACTTGCTCTACGAATATGTTCAAACGGCTACTTCAGTAGTAACTGTACTCTAGAATATAAATCTTGCCCTGCTAAAAACCATATGTCTAGCTTTTAATGTAATCTTAATCTAGATTAGAACTATGAACTTTATCCTGGAGTTTTTTTTTAATCAACATTTGACCTGCTCTACGAATATGTACAAACGGCTACTCCTGTAGTAATTGCACTCAAGCATATAAATCTAGCCCTGCCCAAAATCATAGGTTTAACTTTTAATGCAATCTTAATTTAAATTAGAACTATGAACTTTTTCCTGAAGGTTTTTTTTTCAACATTTGACTTGCTCTACGAATATGTTCAAACGGCTACTTCAGTAGTAACTGTACTCTAGAATATAAATCTTGCCCTGCTAAAAACCATATGTCTAGCTTTTAATGTAATCTTAATCTAGATTAGAACTATGAACTTTATCCTGGAGTTTTTTTTTAATCAACATTTGACCTGCTCTACGAATATGTACAAACGGCTACTCCTGTAGTAATTGCACTCAAGCATATAAATCTAGCCCTGCCCAAAATCATAGGTTTAACTTTTAATGCAATCTTAATTTAAATTAGAACTATGAACTTTTTCCTGAAGGTTTTTTTTTCAACATTTGACTTGCTCTACGAATATGTTCAAACGGCTACTTCAGTAGTAACTGTACTCTAGAATATAAATCTTGCCCTGCTAAAAACCATATGTCTAGCTTTTAATGTAATCTTAATCTAGATTAGAACTATGAACTTTATCCTGGAGTTTTTTTTTTTTTTATCAACATTTGACCTGCTCTACGAATATGTACAAACGGCTACTTCAGTAGCATGTAACTCGATATCAACATGGTTAAGAAGAGTGTTAAGAATCTTCAGATAATTAATGATTTCTTGAAGTAATCTCTGGTAAAAAAAAATATCAAGTATTCTCTCGCAAGTTTTCTATCACAACTAATGCTGACTGCTCATGCGAGAAATCCGAACTTTGACTAATCGAGTAGTTGGAAGATGTAGTAGTTGGCCCAGTGGGGTAAGGGGTTGGGGTTAGATGAATGGTATTTATTTACACAAATATAACAGTAATTGATAAAATTAATAGAGGACCATTGGCACAAGAGTTTAAAAGCTTCATGAATTTAGTATAGACGAAGTGATTAAAATGTACATAATGGGAGCAATCTTACATATTCCAGACCATGAACTTAGTAAAGACGTTCTCCCTTTAAAAATTGGAGCAATCTCCCATATTCCTAGATCATAAACTCAGTATAAACGCTTCTAGTGTTAACTTACCTTTAAAAATTGGAGCAATCTTCCATATTCCCAGACTGTTTCTTACCTTTAAAAATTGGAGCAATCTTCCATATTCCCAGACTGTTTCTTACCTTTAAAAATTGGAGCAATCTTCCATATTCCCAGACTGTTTCTTACCTTTACTTCTTCTTCGTTCTTAATTATTAGTGTTGAAGGGGATCGAGATTTATCTGCCAGTGCGTTTGAACTCGAGACTATGTTCAAATTTATCAACCATGCGCTTTTTGCCGACTCGACCACGCCTCCAACACAATTAAGCGTTACGTGTCAACTGGTTTTGCGCCATTGAGGCCATTGACTCCGATTTCAGCCTGCTTTTCTTTTTGGATATGCTTCCATAGCCTTTGTCCTACCAAGAACAAACTACAAGGCAGCAGTTGTTTAATTTTGGAGTTGTCTCTCCTAGAAGAGCGGCTGTCCCCAGCTAACGAGCCTCATCTGCCCGAGGGTTCGAACTCGAGACTTTTTCGGTTTAGCAACCATGAGCTTTACCGACTCGACCACGCCGAACCCTCTTACCTTTAAAAATTGGAGCAATCTTCCATATTCCCAGACTGTTTCTTACCTTTAAAAATTGGAGCGATCTTCCATATTCCCAGACTGTTTCTTACCTTTAAAAATTGGAGCAATCTTCCATATTCCCAGACTGTTTCTTACCTTTCAAAATTGGAGCAATCTTCCATATTCCCAGACTGTTTCTTACCTTTAAAAATTGGAGCAATCTTCCATATTCCCAGACCACCAACACTGAGCCACTGTCCCAGTGCTAGCTCCATGAAATACATCGGGATACCCGCGAAGATAATGGTGGCGATGAATGGTATGAGGAAAGCTCCTGTGAGACGAAACAACGTAATTTATAGTTCTGGGTTTAAGTAGTATTTAGTTTAACATGTGTTGAGTTTAACATGTGTATACTTGAACATATGTTCAACATGTGTTTAGTGTAATACGTGTTTAATTTAACATGAATTTAGTTTAACATGTGTTTACTTTAACATGTGTTTAACATGCGTTTAGTTTAACATGTGTTTAATTTAACATGTGTTTAGTTTCACATGTGTTTAGTTTAACTGTGTTTAGTTTAACATGTGTTTAGTTTCACATGTGTTTAGTTTCACATGTGTTGAGCGTGTGTAAAATCTGGGCCTGTGTAATGTGTGAGAAAAAGGTGTTGATTTGCTACATGTTTAGGTCAGCGTTAGGTCCAGTAGAGCTGACATGTTTCAGTACTGACTGAAGGGAATTGTCAGGGACGTCTTAGTGACCTGAGAAAAACGTGTTTTTTCAATTTTTCGACGCCATGTGTTTTTTTTCTTGATTCTTTTGGATTCCATGACATGCCCTGTCTGGCAATATTGTTAGAATGTGGCCTATCCATCTCCATCTTCTATTCCGAATGTCTGGCTCCACTGGGATTGCATGTACTCCCCCACACTGCTGAGTTAGTACCCAGTCGCAGGCTGGTATTGTGATTAAGAGATATGCTCGATATTTCGTCATGATCTAGTCTGCTGCACTAACGAGCATACCTTGAGCTGGTAACCACCGTATACGAGAGATTATAATTATAAATGTTTTGGGGAATAGGCTTGAAAAGCTGGTTCCAAATTATTGTTGCCAGAAAGAATATTTTTCAACTAAAATTTAATATTTTATAACATTTGAGAATTAAGCACAAAATGACTTCCGGTTTTATTTAGACTTTTCAAACAAATAAGTAGGCCTACTAGTAATAGGCCTACTAGTAATAGTAATATTAATTTCGCTAAAAATTTTATTTTTAATTTGGATTAGTAGAGTCAGGTTTCTGTGGTAATGGGGGCATTGACTGCTATTGAGTATTTTATGATGGGAAAACAATTGTTCTGACTTTCATTGGTTTACTTTACCTGCCATTCCGGTTGACTTCACGGAGAGGTTGAGGTCGGTTTTTTTTTTTTAAATATTGGAATTGATAAAATAACTCAAAAATTATTTTCATCGGCTCATTCTCAACATAAAAATATGAAAATTAGTGTAATCGATGGTTTCCAAAAGGCTTTAATTTTTAAAGATATAACTTTAATACTATCGCTTGCCATAGTTGTTTTAAATATTTTTTTTTATATTTAGTATGACAACAGAGACTTTTCCAGCCTATTCTCATGTTAAAATCTTCTGCGCCTTTACCGGTCTGTATGACGTCATCTTGTAATCCTACTTTTTAAAGCCCGAGAGTCATAAGTTCCGACTCGGTCGTGTTACATCCGGTTGCGTCATTGCATTAAGTTAGATTCAATTCTACACTACATCTAAGTTACAGAACACCCCCCTCTCCCCCCCCCAAATCTGTTTTAAAAAATCGAATGCGCTAAAAGATTAACTCTGTAATCGAATACCCCCTGTTTGAGTGAGTACACAACGCCAAACACGACTTTGTCGTCAGACGGCTGGTAGATCTGCTTTCTCCCGCCACAGTTGTTCTCTGGCTCCGTGATTGCAGATAATCGCCTCGTAAATTGGCGGGTAAACGACGCCGGCGTGACATCTGCCGGTCGCCCGGTCGGGAACCGGCAAATGGCACTCACACATCGTCCGGAAAATGACGGAACGTTTTAGGGGTCGGTGTTTGTTCTAGGGGCGGTGAGCTGTGGGAAAACAGGTTCGAGGCCCGGGTGGGAAATTAAAATTTTTTAATGGGATGTAGGGTGGGAGGGGTGTGTGGGTTAGATGTATCCGTAATACGAGGTTAGCACTGAGTAACGCAATGTTTAACCAAGTTAGGAATGAAGGTATGTATGGGGAGTAACGAATAGAGTGAGATTATTGAACAAATTTAGTAGCAATTTTATTCTCATGAAATGAAGTCACTCATTTTTATATATACTTGTTTACACCTCACTACCTGTAGCAATCCGATTTTTTATCATTACATTCCCGTCCCATTTGTCATTGTGACAAACAACTCCATTCCCATCCCATTTATCATTGTGACACACAACTCCATTCCCATCCATTTTTGTCATTGTGACACACAACTCCATTCCCATCCCATTTGTCATTGTGACACACAACTCCATTCCCATCCCATTTGTCATTGTGACACACAACTCCATTCCCATCCCATTTATCATTGTAACACGCTTTACCCAGCATACAGTTCAGGTTGAACAGAAAAATGTAACTTTATTACCGAAATCACTTAACACTAACAGACTAATCGATGTCTGAAAGACAATGTAAGGACCACGTAAAGATCGTATGTAAGGTCCATGTAAGGACTATGTAAGGACTGTGTAAGGTCAGGACTATGTAAGATAAGGGGTCATCCATAAATGATGTCACACTCGTAGGGGGGAGGAGGGGTCCGTAATTTTGTGACGATGTGTGATGAGGGGGGGGGGGGGGGGGGGTTCAGATGTTCCGACGTCACACTTTTGCATTATAAAAAAGCAATGTTAGAAAACGAATTTTAGACGTTATTTCGCGTTTTAGATAACTGTTTTAATAAATTGTAATAGTTTAGACAAGATTTTAGAAAAATATCGATCTTTAAAAAAAATTCAACTGCAATTTTGAGGGGGGGGGTTGTAGGTTGAGGTGTGACGTCATTTTAGGGGGGGGGGGTCTGGCTTTTTGTGACGACGTGTGACGGAGGGGATGGGGGGGGGAGTTAAAATTGTCAAAAAAAGCGTCACGTCATTTATTGATGACCCCTAAGGACTATGTAAGGAATATGTAAGGACTATGTAAGGACTATTTAATGACCATGTAAGAACTATGTAAGGACTTTATAAGGAATATGCAAGGTCTATGTAAAGACGATGTAAAGGCTATATAAGGACTATGTAAGGACAATTTAAGGACCACTTAAGGACTGTGTAAGGATTATGAAAGGACCATGTCAGGACTATATAAAAAACTATCCAAGTGCCCATGTATGACTCCCCAAGTGCCAATGTATGACTATAGGGCTGGTAAGTAGGTCAATAAACAGTTCTATGGCTCATGCAGGCTTTATTGAGCCGTAGAACTGGTTGGTGACCTACTTACCAGCCCTATACATGAATCAATCTAGGTTAATTGAAGGAGAATTTTTTTTTACTAATAAAAGATCCAAGGATTCCTCTAGGACCACAAGCAGGCCCTGAACAGGACTCACCTCCACCGTTCTTGTAGCACAGGTAAGGGAACCTCCAGACGTTTCCCAGGCCGATACACTGGCCCACGCAGGCCAGGACAAACTCCACTTTCCCCGTCCACAGCTCCCTCTCCGGGACGTCGTCCAGCTTGCTCTCCATCACCCGCCCGTGGGTGGCGTTCTCCTGGGACGAGGGCACGCCCTGACCCATCTCTATGTACTCGCTGGTGGGCTTGTTGGTTGTTGTCGTCGTCATGGTAACGACTGGGGGGAGGAGTCAGCCGGGCTAAATACAGGGATGTTTCCTTGAAATTTTTAGTCAATGTTTAATGTAATCTTGATAGTCCGAGTTGTCTGTTAAATAAAATAAGGACATGGATATAGATCTAGATTGCTTTTGTCAGTGTATAAATAAAGTAACAACAAACGGTACTCTTTTTTTTTTAAAATGACAAATATATTTTATTTCATTTCATTAGTATAAATGAAGATAGATTTTAGTACTGTAACAATAATTAAATATCCCTATGCTCTATAGAAATTACGTTTCGTTACCTTAATAAAAATTACTTCGATTTATTGTTATCATTCCTTCTTTCTTCGTGCATTTGCCTGAGGAAATGTTTGCTAATAGAGAAGGCGTTAAGTGTATACACTTGTGCACAATTTGGAATTTTCTTGATCGTCTCCCTTAGTATGTTTCCTCAGACTAAATATAGCAGAGACTTCACGACCCCTACAGTCGTTTGAGAGCTTACCCCCCACCCCCCCCCCCACCCCACCCATCCATCATCTGCTTTAATTCCGATGTTGTCACTCGTGTGCGTAACTGTGACCTCTTAGGTAACTTTAATTAAGAAGATAATTACGAATTACAATGTCCCTTATGCTTCTTAAGTCATCTGCAGAGTCTCTTCCAGGCATCTCTTCGCCCCCCCCCCCTGAAGAAATTCTACCAGCCCCCCCCCCCCCCTCCCCCCTCCCCCCCCCCCCCCCCTCTTCCGAACGAAATGGAATTAATATAGAGAAAATATACTATTAACAGTGTCCGCCCCCCGGAACTTTTAGTCCGCCCCCCCCCCGAGAAATTTCAAGTGCCCCCCCCCCCCCCCCGGGTGAAAAAAGTCTGGACTTAATAAAATAAACTTCGAGCGTTACTTAACAATCCAGCAGACAATCGTCAAGTATAGTCGTCCCATTTATATAATCACACTGATTAAAAAAATAAACGCTGTAAAAACTAGCGGTGTAAAGGAAAATGAACGTGTAGTCGCCAATAATATGTAAATGTCTTGTATCTATCGGATATATAAATAAACTTAAACGTAGAATCTGCAAGCTATCGCGGACTAAATCGAGTGGTGGTGGTGGTGGGGGAGGGCGGTCCGGGGGGGGGAGTGGGGGGAAGCAGCCACGGGCCTCAGTTTGCTTCAAAATACAAGTCTGTTTAAACGGAGATGGAAGATGATAATTTTAAATTGAAAATTATCTAGATGCAGAGTTTCGTTCATCTTGTCCTTAATGTGCAATGGTAACTGTAATGATTAGTTTGAAGATTAGAATTATTGTTATGAATCAAAGCTACAAATATTTCAAGGTCAGTGTGTCGCAGTGACTTTTTCTTTGAAGCCGATCCCGAATGCGTTATCATTTCAATTTTTCCCTCCTATATATTTTTATATTGGTATACATTAGTATTGGTGAGAAGTTGATTATAATTGTATAACAACGCTTATTTCCCTTCCCAACAGCCCCCACCCTTCCCCCTCCCTCCGTTATTTTAAAGTTATTTGCAAATTTTGCTTAAATTTTTACTAAACCTGTTTGGCAAGCACTTAAAAAACTAAAGCTAAGATTTTGCACTACACTGCATTTAACAAAAACTTAGCAGCCAGTGCAAAGCCTGGCCGTAACGTCTAGAATCAGTAAACTGCTAAACAACAGCATAAACAAAGCGGGAGATAACCTAGTTGTGTGTAGATTTCAACTCTCTCGTACAACCGGCACTCCATTCCGAAACACAATACGCTGTAATCGCTAGGAATTCTAAAATCTGCCCCGTGACCCATTTTCTCCTGGCGACTTTTTTGTGCCAAAAAATGAGCACATTTTTTTTTATTGTCAGCTATTAGAGTTTCATAGAGTACATTGGTGTAGCTGTGTAGATTGTATGCAAAGTTTCTCTCAGTCATCTCTTCAGCGGGAGGGGGGCTGAGCCACCCCCCCCCCCCGAATTAAGTCTACTCCCCCCTCCCCGAATGAAATGGAATTTATATAGAAAACATACTTTTACCAGTGTCCGCCCCCCCCCCCCCCAAAAATGTTGTGCCCCCCCCCCCCCCCGGAGAAAAAAGTCTGCAAGAAACACTGATTTTATGTTGCGTGGGGGCCATTTCAGTTTCAGAAAACTTAAATACATATTTAGGTACACTTCCACTAAGTACACAATCTCTAACTAGCCCTGTTTATATCTTACACCAAGGACTAACCTAAACATATTAATAATTTAACTCATACAGTAAACAAATCTAACCATAACTGTAACGGTATAATATAGTGCCGCAAAAGTTTACATACTGTATTAGATGTATGTAGCTTTCAGTATTTTCGCTTCATGGATCACGCATATAATACACAGTAACTTTCAATTTGCACCCCCCCCCCGCTCAAATTTTCTCTATATTTTGTTATTTTTACCCTTGGTGTCACCCCCCCCCCCCCTAACTGGTGTCCGCACCCCCCCCTCGCTACGCCTCTGCAATACATTTTCTAAAATCTCTTCGGGGCCACTGACCACCCCCCTCCCCCAAATATATACCCCCAATCCGCCCTCCCCCCCCCCCCCCGAAAGTGTCAAATGCTGTCATATATAACAATGCCTAAAATCTGTTTGGATAGCATATCGTATAGAGCTATCATATAAAATCTGCTTTTTTATGTGTGCACAGTCGGGACTCGTGAGTAATTGTCGGGGCTAAATAAAAACACCTGAACATTAGTTCTCTGGACATACATTTATTTGATAAAGTTCGGGACCCCCCCCCCCCTCTCCCGATATAAAACCATGTACATGCCTATCCTCCAGCGATTAAAAAAACACTGTATTTAACTTATTTGTTGAACCTCCTTAGGTTTGAGTTAGTCTTTATGCAAGGGATAAGACGCAACTTGGCCAGAAACAGAAGTTAGTATGAAGATTTTTTTTTTTCCATTTAATAATAATTATTAGTAATTGTAATTAAAACAATATTTAAAATCGCATGTATCGAATAAAGACGGGTTGCAATGGTTGTGTCCTAGAGGCCTGGGAATTTTGAAAGGGGCTTCCAACCACAGTTTTAAATTTAAATTTTAAATTGTCCCCAATCAAAGCCTGAATTTTACGACTTGGCTTGAAGGAATGGTAAAATATCAACAATTTTTTAAAAAAATCTTTAATTGGACTAGTATAACACTGTTCCTTTGCGGCCCACCGAGATTTGTTCATGGGGGTGGGGGTGGCAAAGGGATTTTTCCCGATAAACTGGCGTGGCCAATCCACCTTTGAATACATATTCTTACATTGTTTACCCTACTTAACAATAATCCAAATGAAGTTCTACCTAGCTGATCATAAGACCGGCACAGACAATGACGGAGCACGTTACACACAAACGATACATCAGCGTAATGTCCTGCTATAGTTGCTGACTACATTCATCAAAGTAGAACACCAGTTACCATTTACATT